>NW_027501693.1:0-26749 GCF_021521415.1 Bidens hawaiensis
TGTTTATGAGTAAATCCGACGCTAAAGTAGGGCTACCGGGAACGGGGCCTTACATATGTATACTTATATAAATAGATATTATAATGGCTTTTCAATTAAATGGGTAAAAGTACCAATTTTCCCACATGTGCAAGGCATGTGACCTGAGTTAACGAGAAAAACTAACTGGGTTACGATTAAAGGACAAACGGTGTAACATTTGGAAACGTAAAGGTTACATTATGTTAATTTTAAAAATAAAGGACAACCACTGGAATTTGGTGTAAACATAAAGGACAATTTCTGTAATTCTGTCTCTTTTATTAGTGACGAGTCACATAATAATCTTCATTCCACCCTCGGCACAAAACTCACTATAGTTGAGAAAACCCCTTAACCTAACCTAAAACCTTTAGTTTATTTTTTCTTATCATAGTTGAGACTTGAATCAAGACACATCCTCTTTAAATTGAAGGTTTTGGATTAACTAGGGATGACAACCCGAACCCGATGGAAAACTCGAAACCTGTCATACTTGGGACGGGTAGTACACGACCCATTAGGGTTTGGGACGGGTTTGGGATTTGTAATATACCTGATTACCCACCCGATTACCCGATAACATTGACCCATTTACCCGATTATTAATCCGATATACCAGACATAACTTTGTATCTTAATCTATAATATATATAAACGAAGACATAAAAATCCTACGTGTCGCGATGTGGTCGCTCCCCCTTTTTTTGGAGTCACCAGATTTGCTTGATTTTTAAATTGAGGCTTCTCATGCATTTGACCCGAATTCATGGGTATGGGTCTTATCAAACCCAGATATTCCTTAAACAGGTTATAACATCTCATTAAATTAAAAATTATTCTCACCAAATTATTGATGTAAAAATCCTATAAAATAGGATATACTAAAAATTAATATCTTATTTATTTTAATATATATATATATATATATATATATATTATTTAAATTAAAAAACCAATTTGATATTAAAAAAAATAAACGGGTCTTTGGTCTCATCAAAACATATAGCTTTTAAACCATGATATAACATATCATTTATTTGTCAAACAATTTATCATCAAGTATATTATTAACTTTCATACAATAAAAAAATATAAATGCAAAAAATAAATAAATATTAGAACAAATAATATAAAACAACCCCCGTAATACGGGGGATAAAAACTAGTTTTAAATATATATAAACGAAACCTCCCTACATTCTCTCAAGCTACCAGATTGCTTTATTTGTAAATGAAGGCTTCTCATGCATTTGACCCGAATTCCCGGGTATGGGTCTCACCAAACCCAAATAGCACTTAAACTGGTAATAACATCTCATTAAATTAATTATTAATCTCACCAAATATTTGATATTAAAATCCTATAAAATAGGGATATACTAATAATTAGTATATGCTTTTTCAAAAAAAAATATTTAATTTATAACTAAAATACAATTTTATAATTAAAAAAATTAGTGGACCACTGGTCTCATCCAACGCAAATATCTTTTAAACCGGGTTATAACATCTTATTTATTTGTGAAACCCTTTCATCAAATCCTAAGTATATTATTAACTTCCTTACAATAAATAATATTAAAATCTAACAAAATATAGAAATATTAGAGACGGATAATGTAAAACAACCCCATAATACGAGGGATAAAAACTAGTATTACATATATATATATATATATATATATATAGGGTGAGATTAAAATAAGAAGTGAAGTGTGTCTAAGAAGTAATCTGGTTCGTTAAATATGTTGATCTGATGGTGGATATGGAAAACGTGTTTATTGTGCGGTGTGTTTTATTTGACTTGCGGTGTGTTTTATTAGATCTAACGATGAAAACACACTTTCTACACTTCTTAGAAAAAAATATACTTCTTATTATAACCTTGCTCTATATATATATATATATGATTAGGATTGTTTTGGTCAAAAATCGGCTTAAGGATAGTGTAACCAAATCTAAATTTGTGAGGCAGAGTGTTTGTACAATAATAATTAATATGTAGCTAAAATAAGGATGAACACAGAGTTTTGTTACGAGGAAAAGCTCTTGATCAGATTATGATCACCGACACAAAAACCTCGGGTGATGATAAATCATCTATCACCACTATATTAATGAAAAAAGGTGTTACAAAGTTGGAGATTATGATCGATGAATACAATGATTCTAAGTTTAGGTGAAGATAGTTAAAGAAATCTCGGCGTAATGTATAACGAGTGTGTTGTGTGTTCCTAACTGATCATAATTCAATTAAATATACAAAATAACAACTAAAACTCCTATTAATCCGCCACTCTTCCCATAGTTACGATGCACTTCTTTTAACCACGTGCCACTTCCCATGGACTGTGAACTAATAGGTAGACTAGGTCTCTTAGCCGTTATACCTATTTAACATAACACCATATAAAGAAAACAACCGTATGTGAATAATAAGTACTGAGGATCCTTGATCCTGATGCAATATGGAACACATATTAAGGATAATTAATCCATAATCCACATAAGGATAACATATCCTCAACACAAAATATCCTTTACACCTTAGTCACCCATGGATCTACCCGCTTTATCCTGAAATCGAAGCTTCATCAGCCAACCCCTATCCGTAAAGCCACCCAAAACGGTCCATTTTGGAAAAACCAGTTCACTTTTGTAAAAATAGACTCCATTCCCGGTGGGGTCGATTTACCCCTAAGGTGGATTAGGAAGGGTAGGATCTTAGATCCTCTGACAAGCCGGTGAGGATAACTTATCCCTCTTCTAATATATTTATTTTTGTTTTTCTTTTCAAAAGGATAACTTTTCTTTGCTTGCTGATCTTCCCGAAGTAGAGGAGAGAGTGAAGAAGTTCCTTGCACTGGATCCTGAGATTAGGACGTTTCAAGCTAAGACTACCGAAGCCATTCAAGAATCATTTTTTGAGTCATTAAGTGACATGTCAAGTAAGAGTTATTAATATTTTATATCTAAAGAAAAATAAGAGGAAACTTATCTTTATGTTGTGTTCAGCAGGTGCTCACAACCAACAAATCAGCTTCCCAAATCTCTTTAGAAGATATTGATTGTCTCATTGTGAAGAAGGAGACTCCCAATACCACTCCTGTAGATCCCTTTGAAGCTGGAAAGTATCTCATTACCACTGTAAGGACCCTTTATCTTGTTTGTTTTCTACTGTAGATCCAATATCCTCTTGAGCTTATTTCATTATTTCATGTAGGCCATGGACTCTGCCAAAAGCTACCATGACAAGATTGTCAAAGATTTGGAAGACACACTGTCAGGAATGAGAGCTATGTTCGCTGACAAGGATAAGACCATCTGCAAGATTACCAAGGAGAAAAAGTAGGATGAGGATCATGCATTGTAACGATTCCGGCAAATCCAGGTATACCCTAGCCGGAATATACTATTTACGTGTTATTTAATATTGATTATATGAGTTATAGCACGTTTATACTAATATATATGGTTCACAGTATGAATCATACTCAATTATATAGTGAATCGTATTGGAATTACGATCAACCAATGATCGGTTATTGAAACCCGAACGGATCGGGAATTACATTATAGACGAAGTATATAATGTTTAGTGATGTTTACGAAGTATTAATGCTTCGGGATAAGTGAATTATAGCACAGAAAAAGGATTTCGATTTATTGGTACGTCGGTACGATAAACGAAACCTTTAACATCAAACCAAGCAAGAGATGATCAATCAAGCCGAAAAAGATGCGTAATTATTAATAATACGATGTTTTAATGTCATGGTTTAAGTTTTTAAAGTTTTTAAGTCGGTTTTATGTAAATTTTATTTTAACCCGAAAAACGACCATTTTAGGCTCGTTTTAAGCCGAATTACGAGTTTAAACGAGAAACGAACTGAACCAGATTATCCACAACATTATCCGGATTGTGTAATCCAAATGTGTGGCCATGGTTTGAGATGTGGGCCCCCCCCCACACCACCTCTTGGCCGGCCTTGTTTATACACACACACAATCCATTTTTTCTTTTTTTACTACACAAACTCTCTCAAAACTCTCTCATTTCTTCAAGTGTTCATCCAATTGCATCATATTTAACCAAGATTTTGAAGGTAAAAACATGGTTTAGTTGGTTAAATCATAGTATTGATTTCTTTATTTTGAGTTGTTTTGCAAGAACAAGAGGTTCCAAGTGAAATATGGGTGAAACCCCGAGATGGAACCGGTTCTCGTATGATCAAGGGATGTATACAAGTTATACAAAGGATCTTGATCCAAGTAATGAGTTAAAAGTGTTTAGAATAAAATTTTACGGTTAAAATCTTGTTAAAATGAGTTTCCAAGTGAAAGATGGGTGAAAACCCGAGATGAAACCGACTCTTGCATGATCAAGAGATGTATACATGTTATACAAGGGATCTTGGTCCAAGAAATGAGTAAAAAGAGTCGAGAACGGATTTTTACGGTTAAAACCTTTGTTTTTACATAAAAACCGACACTTTGAAAAGAAATGGTTTGATTGTTGGTATAGTTTGCTTGGTATAGTGTTATTGTGCTTGTAAGTGTTGTATCTAGCGGCTAGCAAAGGCTAGAAACCGAGATCCTTGCGATCTAAAGCTAGAAAACACAAGATAGTACGGTTTTCGTGTGGTTATGAAATTTGGACAGATTGTAGCACGCTTAGAGTCGGGTCACGAAATTTCACAGAGATGATCTACACATGAAAATATGAGATATGTGAATATTTGGTAATTTTTGGATAAAAGATGAATATTTGGTGAATTTAATGCTCGGTTTTGGCCAAAAATAGTGAAAAATAGCTAAACATGATGAAAAATTCTGGAAAATTTAAGATAAGCTTTTTATAACATATAAAAGTCACCCACAAAATTTGAGCTCAGTTGGAAAAGTCTAAGTAGGCTTTTCGGTGAAACGAGTTCTAGGGCTTTCTAGCTCGGTTTTGGGTGAAAATGGCTTGAAAAATGAGTTTTAAATTCTGGAAAAATTCCAGGGAGTTATGAGGATGGCAAGGATCATCCCAGAAAAATTTGGGATTTTTCTAAAGTGTTTTGGTATTTTTGACATATTTAGTGTATTAAAAAGGTTTAAAAATAGATAAATAAATGTAAATATAGGAAAATAAATCTGGAAAATTTTGTAAAATTTTCTTTCTGTCAAAATAAGTTTTGTGCAAAATTTCAAGACCCGAGACTAAACGGGTAATTATTTGTGCTAAAAGGAACATAAAAACAAATTTTTAAAGCTTAAAACGTGTAAACCGGCAAAACTCGCATAAGCGAGCTGACTGGCATATAAAAACCTAAAAATGGACTATTTTCATAAATCTAAGTAAATTAAGTAAAAATAAATCATCCGAAAATAATTCGGATGATTTGGGTAATTTTACCCGATTTTACTGTTTCCGGCACCTAAATGACGGAAACGGGCCCCGCGGCCAAACGGGGTGTCAAACCGAGCTCTAATTTCATCACTTTAACTAAATTAACAATCAAACACCCTTTTTGGGTCGGGTGTGACCAAACTCATTTTTGAAACTAAAGACGGATAACCGTGCTAGGCACGCAAATCAAGGAAATCATAAAAATGATAATCTTGACCGTCAGGCTCTAAGCAATGTCACAATCTGAGTCCTTAGAAGTGTCACGGGTTTAACATTGTCCCCGGATCGAGTACAGTACTGGGTTAACACTGTCCCCAGACGTACCGATTGACATAGATTTAATTTACGGGAATTATATAGTAACGACTAGATATTATATTACAGATCCAGGCACGTAGCTGTTCATTGTATTACCCACCGACTCACAAAAAGGTGAGTTTTCACGAGCCCCTTTTAATGAACTGTTTTTAAATATATTTTCCCGGGGCGGAAAACATGTCTTATTTAAAGTATTTAAGTACATACCGATCGTATGGAAATACTTGTATATTTATATATATATGGTTTGATGCACAGAATATATAAATTGTTTATCAGGTGTTATTGTTCTGGGGTAACATAGTTCCCAGGGGTTGTTATTGTTCTGGGGTAACATAGTTCCCAGGGGTTATTATTGTTCTGGGGTAACATAGTTCCCAGGTGTTATTATTGTTCTGGGGTAACATAGTTCCCAGGGGTATTTATTGTTCTGGGGTAACATAGTTCCCAGGGGTTATTATTGTTCTGGGGTAACGTAGTTCCCAGAGGTTATTATTGTCCTGGGGTAACATAGTTCCCAGAAGATTAATGGAAATGTTCTGGGGTAACATAGTTCCCAGCATGATTATATTGCTAATAAATGATTATTAAAATGATTTGTCAGTGTTTATTTAAATTAGTGAAACTCACCAACTATTTGTAGTTGACCCGTTTTCTTTACATGTTTTCTAGGTATGCCCAAGTTGGAATGATTGATATGTGCTTAACTACTTGTGCTACCTGTTGGAAGCTTGCTGCTCTATGTTTTGTAATGAATTTATTAATGTCTTATCGGTAAAATATGTGTGTAACACCTAGACAGTAATGAAACTCGCAACAATGTAATATGTTATAAATTAATGTAGTGGTATTTTCTTTATAAGCAATGCTGTTGATATCAGATGTGTCTGTTGCATCCCGTGTACGTTTCCGCTGCCGTTACGGGGTGTTACAGAACTTGGTATCAGAGCCATTGGTTATAAAGAATTAGGATGTCTGAAAAAGATACCTAAAATATAACCAGTAGCTCAAGTATTATAGGATCTGAATATCAACTAATAATTTATTGTGACGGGATCTGGATGAACTTGGATGGACAAGTGAGTTATTATGGTCCGGAACATAATAACAGACTTGTCTGCACGGGAGAATTCAGGAGAAGTCACGAGGAACTTTAAATAGGTAAAATTGGCAACATATGTGTAAATATATGATAATATTATTATGTGGTAAAGTTGTATAAATAAGTATGTATTAATTTGATTATGAATTACACTATGGAAAGAACTATATGCTTGTTAACTTGTGTGCAGGTAAAAATGTCAAGCCCGCATAGCTTATCAGTAGAGGAGGATCCGGAGGAGGTTAGCCCCGGAAACTCCGGGAGCCTACACGTGTCATTTGACTCCGAGCCCAGCGAGGCGAGTCACAGGAGCTCGAGCCAGTCCTCCCCGGCCCGGATCGTCAGATCCTCTACTCCCCTCGCACCGCAGGCCACCTCTGTCCCTCCGGGATTTGGTCCCCGCCTTACGGCGCGGATCAGCATTCCGCGTGTCCCACTGACCTCTCCCCCACCCCGACCTGCTACTCGTCGGGGAGAGTCCTCATCCCAGCCCGAGCCGATGGCTCTACCTGTCTGGGGCCTTCCCAGACAGGAGCGGGAGGCGGTGGCCTGGCTACGAGTGCTCACAGAGCAAGTAAATGAGCACTCAGCCGCCTTGACCGTGGGGGTACAGAGACGAGTGTACCTTGGTGACCGCATACTGGATTGCCAGCATGCAATCGACCGGTTGACCAGGGAGTGCTCGTACTCCCTATTGATGGTTCAGCGGTTAGAGGCGTGGCTCCGGGGGGTGATGGCAGTAGTGGTGGCGTTGGCGGCAGTGATGATGTGGTGGGCGTACCACCGTGTTTAGTAGTTATGCATGGATGGGAATAGACAGGGACCACTTTTTGATACCCCGTGTAAGTAGTTAGTGGTGATACTAACACGGAGTGAATCTTGTTTAGTTATGATACAACCACTGGCCCATAAGGGGTCTCTTTTGGGGCATATCTTTATAGATACTTTTGGGTATCATTCAAGCACTGACCCTTTTACGGGTTATGTCGAGATGATACCGACATAGGGCCCTTGTAATAAAACTTAGTTATGTAATGTTGACTGGAAAGTATGTAAACTGATGTTTGTGTAATATGTATCCATGTTTACTAATGAATGAAATATGTATTGTGTTTTATAATTTGAAATGGTATTGATTATATGTATTTCTTGATGTTGTGTAGAATGGCACCGAAACGATCAACGAAAATATCGGAAGTAGATGTGAGCCGTTTGATTGCTCAACAGTTGGAGGCGGCGATACCGGATATAGTATCGCGCATCGCCGCCAGTATTAATAACTCGACCAATCCAACCCCTCCGAGCAATCAAACGCCCATAAATAATGACGGGGAACAAAATGCTAATCCTCCAAGGAATGATAACACTATTCCGAGTAATGACGCACCGCCTAGGGTGGTCGTTACTGACAGCAATGGCCCTATACCTACGGTAGAGACAAACCGTACGGAACCAATTCGTGCATCCAGGGGATGTTCGATCAAGAATTTCATGTTGTGCAAGCCATTAGAGTTTAGCGGGTCTGAATGACCGAATGGGTTAGTTAAATGGATAGAGAAGATAGAATCAGTGGTGAATATTAGCAACTGTCCCGAGGATTGTATCGTTAAGTACGCCACCTGTACATTCACCGACCATGCCTTGACATGGTGGAACACCATAGTACAGACTCGAGGTCAGGTGGCGACAAACCACATGACCTGGACGGAGCTTAAGGCTCTTGTGTTAGAACATTTCTGTCCAAAGAATGAATTGCAGAAATTGGAAAATGAGTTGTGGAATCTGGAGATGAAGGGAGCGGACCACTTGGGTTATACCAATCGGTTTAATGAACTGTCATGATTAGTACCGTGGTTGGTCACCCCGGAGACGAAGAGGGTGGAACGTTATATTTGGGGACTTACTCCAGTAGTGAGGAGTATAGTCAACGCGGGGGGACACCGGACGTATGAAAGTGCAGTGACACAGGCTGGCATAGTCACGTATGATTTCTTGCGGAGCGGATCACTAAAGGTGACAGGAGAATCCGCTGGGGGAAAACGGGGTACGCATGATCATAGAATCCAAGAAAAGCAGCAAAGCAAACGAGCTAGGTCCGCTGCCCAGAGCTATGCCATGACTAGTTCGGGCGGAAGGCAAGAACCGCAGAAGGGAACGTTTCCTAAGTGCGGGAAATGTGGTTACCACCATAGTGGCGTGTGCAAAGAGGTGGTGTGCCACCGGTGTGGCAGGATTGGACACTACGCACCAAATTGTAAGACAAATCTGAACAACCTGAACCGTCAACCGCAACCTATTCGTGCGCAACCATTTAGAACTCAACCAGCCCGACTGCAGAACCCGCAAGGAAACCAGATGGTGACCACTAGCCGTGCTTGCTACGAATGCGGCAGCACGGATCACTTCAAAAGGAACTGCCCGAAACTGAATCAGGGAGGAAACAGGAGACAACTCGCGGGTCAGCCATCGTCGTCCAATCCGGCGCGAGGCCGAGCATTTGTGATGGGAGCGAACGAGGCGCGCCAGGACCCCAGCGTAGTGACAGGTACCTTCCTCGTCTCTGATCATTACGCTTCTGTATTATTTGATACATGCGCCGATAGAAGTTTTGTCTCCGTTAGATTCCTTTCGATAGCAAACCTTCCTATTGGTGAAACCATAGAACCTTACACCGTAGAGGTCGCTAACGGTAAAACCATGATAGTTAATCGGATTGTTCGGAATTGCCCTTTTATTCTGAGCGAACAATCCTTCCTGATTGACTTGTTACCGGTAGAATTGGGTAGTTTTGACGTGATAGTGGGAATGGATTGGTTGGCACGTAACAGGGTAGAAATAAACTGTGAAAAGAAAACCGTCAAGATCCGGGTGTCGGATGACGAGGAGGTATTAGTGCAAGGAGAAAAATCCGGCACCATGATACCATTTATATCCCACCTCAAGGTGTTGAAATATATACGTCAGGGATGTGTGGCGTATCTAGCGAGCCTGACGGCCGCTGATTCTGAGGAAAAACGGGTGGACGATATTCCCGTGGTACGCGAATTTCCACAAGTTTTTCCAGAGGAACTTCCTGGATTACCGCCAACCCGACAGGTCGAATTCAGAATCGATCTGTTACCACAAGCTGGCCCTGTTGCTAAGGCCCCTTACAGACTTGCACCGTCCGAAATGCAAGAATTATCCAACCAGTTGCAGGAATTGTTGGATAAGGGATTTATTCGTCCCAGCTATTCCCCGTTGGGTGCACCTGTACTATTTGTGAAAAAGAAGGACGGAAGCCTTCGAATGTGCATTGACTACAGGGAATTGAATAAGTTAACCATCAAAAATAGGTATCCTCTTCCCCGAATCGATGATTTGTTCGACCAACTACAAGGTGCGAGCTATTTCTCAAAGATTGATCTTAGATCGGGATACCACCAAGTTAAAATTCAGGAGGAGGATATCCCAAAAACCGCGTTTCGAACTCGCTACGGCCACTATGAATTTTTAGTTATGCCTTTTGGACTAACAAATGCGCCAGCGGTGTTCATGGATCTCATGAACCGAGTCTGTAAACCCTATCTCGACAAATTCGTCATTGTATTTATTGACGATATTTTGATATACTCGAAGAGTAAAGAAGAGCACGAGCAACACTTAAAGTTAGTTCTAGAGCTCCTGAATCAGGAGAAGTTATATGCAAAATTCTCCAAGTGTAACTTCTGGTTACAAGAGGTGCAGTTCCTCGGTCACGTTATAAACCACCAAGGAATACACGTTGATCCGAGTAAGGTTGAAGCTATTAAGAGTTGGCAAGCGCCTAAATCTCCAAAGGAAATCCGCCAATTCTTAGGCTTAGCTGGATACTATCGTCGATTTATAGAGAACTTTTCCAGCATCGCCCAACCTTTAACCCTCCTGACTCAAAAGGATCGGAAGTATGAATGGGGTGAAGAGCAGGAAACGGCGTTTCAAACGCTAAAACAAAGATTGTGCCAAGCGCCAATCTTAAGTCTCCCCGACGGAGACGATGGATTTGTTGTATATTGTGACGCATCCCGTAAAGGGTTAGGATGCGTGTTGATGCAAAATAAAAAGGTCATAGCCTATGCGTCTCGACAGTTGAAAGTTCATGAGAAAAACTACACTACTCATGACTTGGAACTGGGAGCAGTCATCTTTGCACTTAAAATCTGGAGACACTACCTCTACGGTACAAAGTGCACCATCTTCACTGATCATAAAAGTTTGCAGCACATATTCGATCAGAAAGAACTGAATATGAGACAACGAAGGTGGGTCGAATTATTAAGTGACTATGACTGTGACATACGATATCACCCCGGCAAGGCTAACGTTGTAGCCGATGCCTTGAGTAGAAAGGATCGAGTCAAGCCACTACGCGTGCGAGCGTTGGGGATGATAGTCCAGTCGAACCTTTCGGATTTGATTCGAGTCGCTCAACGCGAGGCGTTGAAAGAGGACCAATTGGATAAAGAAGGACTTTTCGGGAACGAGAAGAATTTCGAACAGCGTGTGGACGAAATTCTCTATTTCAAAAGTCGGATTTGGATTCCGACCCTCCATGACCTTCGTGATTTGATCATGGATGAAGCGCATAAATCGAAATATTCCATACATCCGGGATCAGATAAAATGTACAACGATGTGAAAGAATTTTACTGGTGGCCGGGTATGAAAAAGGATATAGCCACCTACGTCGGCAAGTGTACGACGTGTGCGAGGGTTAAGGCGGAACACCAGAAACCCTCGGGGATGTTACAACAACCGGAGATTCCCGAATGGAAATGGGAGCAAATCACAATGGACTTCGTGACACACCTCCCTAAGACATCCCGGGGAAATGATGCAATTTGGGTAATCGTGGATAGATTAACCAAATCGGCACATTTTATTCCGATTAGAAACAATTATAACACCGAGAGACTTGCGCAAATTTATATAAATGAAATAGTGTCTCGTCATGGCATCCCCATCTCGATCATCTCCGATAGGGATAGCCATTTCACCTCCAAACTTTGGCAAGCTGTTCAAGAAGCATTGGGAACACGTATTGACCTAAGCACGGCTTACCACCCTCAGACCGATGGTCAGTCTGAGAGGACCATTCAAACTTTGGAGGATTTGCTTCGTGCCTGCGTACTGGACTTTAAGGGAAATTGGGATCAACATCTCCCACTCGTTGAATTTTCCTATAATAACAGTTACCATAGCAGTATAAAGGCAGCACCTTATGAAGCATTGTATGGGCGGAAGTGCCGATCACCACTTTGCTGGTCTGAAGTGGGTGACTCGCAGGTCATTAGATCGGATCTGGTCCAGGAGACGACCAGCAAGATTCTTGAAATTAAGAACAACTTGAAAGCCGCGCGGGATCGGCAGAAGAGTTATGCCGATACCCGTCGAAAACCGTTGTCATTTGAGAAGGGTGAAAAGGTATATTTGAAAGTATCACCCTGGAAAGGAGTGGTCAGATTTGGAAAGGCGGGGAAGTTGGCCCCTAGATACATTGGACCATTCAACATCACTGCAAAGATCGGTCCGGTAGCTTACCGACTAGAACTGCCTGAGGAACTAAGTGCAGTTCATAACGTGTTTCATGTGTCAAATTTGAAAAGATGTCTGGCGGATGAGACATCGGTGTTACCCTTAGAGGGTGTTCAAATAAGTGATAGGCTCAACTTCGTAGAGGAGCCCATCGAAATAGTGGACGGTAAGATCAAGCAACTTAGACACAATAAGATCTCGTTGGTCAAAGTTAGACGGAATTCGCAACGAGGCCCAGAATTTACTTGGGAACGAAAGGATGAATTTCGGAAGAAATACCCCCACCTATTTCCTCAAAAAGAAGTAGTTGACGCGTAAAATTTCGAGGACGAAATTTTTATAACGGGGGGAGAATGTAACGATTCCGGCAAATCCAGGTATACCCTAGCCGGAATATACTATTTACGTGTTATTTAATATTGATTATATGAGTTATAGCACGTTTATACTAATATATATGGTTCACAGTATGAATCATACTCAATTATATAGTGAATCGTATTGGAATTACGATCAACCAATGATCGGTTATTGAAACCCGAACGGATCGGGAATTACATTATAGACGAAGTATATAATGTTTAGTAATGTTTACGAAGTATTAATGCTTCGGGATAAGTGAATTATAGCACAGAAAAAGGATTTCGATTTATTGGTACGTCGGTACGATAAACGAAACCTTTAACATCAAACCAAGCAAGAGATGATCAATCAAGCCGAAAAAGATGCGTAATTATTAATAATACGATGTTTTAATGTCATGGTTTAAGTTTTTAAAGTTTTTAAGTCGGTTTTATGTAAATTTTATTTTAACCCGAAAAACGACCATTTTAGGCTCGTTTTAAGCCGAATTACGAGTTTAAACGAGAAACGAACTGAACCAGATTATCCACAACATTATCCGGATTGTGTAATCCAAATGTGTGGCCATGGTTTGAGATGTGGGCCCCCCCCACACCACCTCTTGGCCGGCCTTGTTTATACACACACACAATCCATTTTTTCTTTTTTTACTACACAAACTCTCTCAAAACTCTCTCATTTCTTCAAGTGTTAATCCAATTGCATCATATTTAACCAAGATTTTGAAGGTAAAAACATGGTTTAGTTGGTTAAATCATAGTATTGATTTCTTTATTTTGAGTTGTTTTGCAAGAACAAGAAGTTCCAAGTGAAATATGGGTGAAAACCCGAGATGGAACCGGTTCTCGTATGATCAAGGGATGTATACAAGTTATACAAAGGATCTTGATCCAAGTAATGAGTTAAAAGTGTTTAGAATAAAATTTTACGGTTAAAATCTTGTTAAAATGAGTTTCCAAGTGAAAGATGGGTGAAAACCCGAGATGAAACCGACTCTTGCATGATCAAGAGATGTATACATGTTATACAAGGGATCTTGGTCCAAGAAATGAGTAAAAAGAGTCGAGAACGGATTTTTACGGTTAAAACCTTTGTTTTTACATAAAAACCGACACTTTGAAAAGAAATGGTTTGATTGTTGGTATAGTTTGCTTGGTATAGTGTTATTGTGCTTGTAAGTGTTGTATCTAGCGGCTAGCAAAGGCTAGAAACCGAGATCCTTGCGATCTAAAGCTAGAAAACACAAGATAGTTCGGTTTTCGTGTGGTTATGAAATTTGGACAGATTGTAGCACGCTTAGAGTCGGGTCACGAAATTTCACAGAGATGATCTACACATGAAAATATGAGATCTGTGAATATTTGGTAATTTTTGGATAAAAGATGAATATTTGGTGAATTTAATGCTCGGTTTTGGCCAAAAATAGTGAAAAATAGCTAAACATGATGAAAAATTCTGGAAAATTTAAGATAAGCTTTTTATAACATATAAAAGTCACCCACAAAATTTAAGCTCAGTTGGAAAAGCCTAAGTAGGCTTTTCGGTGAAACGAGTTCTAGGGCTTTCTAGCTCGGTTTTGGGTGAAAATGGCTTGAAAAATGAGTTTTAAATTCTGGAAAAATTTCAGGGAGTTATGAGGATGGCAAGGATCATCCCAGAAAAATTTGGGATTTTTCTAAAGTGTTTTGTTATTTTTGACATATTTAGTGTATTAAAAAGGTTTAAAAATAGATAAATAAATGTAAATATAGGAAAATAAATCTGGAAAATTTTGTAAAATTTTTTTTCTGTCAAAATAAGTTTTGTACAAAATTTCAAGACCCGAGACTAAACGGGTAATTATTTGTGCTAAAAGGAACATAAAAACAAATTTTTAAAGCTTAAAACGTGTAAACCGGCAAAACTCGCATAAGCGAGCTGACTGGCATATAAAAACCTAAAAATGGACTATTTTCATAAATCTAAGTAAATTAAGTAAAAATAAATCATCCGAAAATAATTCGGATGATTTGGGTAATTTTACCCGATTTTACTGTTTCCGGCACCTAAATGACGGAAACGGGCCCCGCGGCCAAACGGGGTGTCAAACCGAGCTCTAATTTCATCACTTTAACTAAATTAACAATCAAACACCCTTTTTGGGTCGGGTGTGACCAAACTCATTTTTGAAACTAAAGACGGATAACCGTGCTAGGCACGCAAATCAAGGAAATCATAAAAATGATAATCTTGACCGTCAGGCTCTAAGCAATGTCACAATCTGAGTCCTTAGAAGTGTCACGGGTTTAACATTGTCCCCGGATCGAGTACAGTACTGGGTTAACACTGTCCCCAGACGTACCGATTGACATAGATTTAATTTACGGGAATTATATAGTAACGACTAGATATTATATTACAGATCCAGGCACGTAGCTGTTCATTGTATTACCCACCGACTCACAAAAAGGTGAGTTTTCACGAGCCCCTTTTAATGAACTGTTTTTAAATATATTTTCCCGGGGCGGAAAACATGTCTTATTTAAAGTATTTAAGTACATACCGATCGTATGGAAATACTTGTATATTTATATATATATGGTTTGATGCACAGAATATATAAATTGTTTATCAGGTGTTATTGTTCTGGGGTAACATAGTTCCCAGGGGTTGTTATTGTTCTGGGGTAACATAGTTCCCAGGGGTTATTATTGTTCTGGGGTAACATAGTTCCCAGGTGTTATTATTGTTCTGGGGTAACATAGTTCCCAGGGGTATTTATTGTTCTGGGGTAACATAGTTCCCAGGGGTTATTATTGTTCTGGGGTAACGTAGTTCCCAGAGGTTATTATTGTCCTGGGTAACATAGTTCCCAGAAGATTAATGGAAATGTTCTGGGGTAACATAGTTCCCAGCATGATTATATTGCTAATAAATGATTATTAAAATGATTTGTCAGTGTTTATTTAAATTAGTGAAACTCACCAACTATTTGTAGTTGACCCGTTTTCTTTACATGTTTTCTAGGTATGCCCAAGTTGGAATGATTGATATGTGCTTAACTACTTGTGCTACCTGTTGGAAGCTTGCTGCTCTATGTTTTGTAATGAATTTATTAATGTCTTATCGGTAAAATATGTGTGTAACACCTAGACAGTAATGAAACTCGCAACAATGTAATATGTTATAAATTAATGTAGTGGTATTTTCTTTATAAGCAATGCTGTTGATATCAGATGTGTCTGTTGCATCCCGTGTACGTTTCCGCTGCCGTTACGGGGTGTTACATGCATCCTCAGTTGAAGCCCAACTACAAGAAGAGGTGACTCGTGCTACCAACGAGTCCAAAATTTGGGATGCTAAGTCTGTTCTTCAGGCGAGGATCAAGATTGGGACTGAGGCTACCGACCCCTCATTTGACAAGTCAACATGGCATCTGGAAAAATGGAAGCAGGCTCCGGTGGAACTTGGAGTTGGCGAGGACAAGGCTGGTGAGAGTACCGAGATGGCGGCCAGAGGAAATGAAGTGGAAATGACCGAGGCAGGGAAGAATGCAGCTGAAGAGGAAGAGGCTGCGGAGGTGGGAAACGAAGGATAAAGTGACAAGGCCTGAGCCCACTTTTTTTTATATGTATATGTTTTTGAATATTCGATGGTTTGTACTAAGACAATAGATAATTAGGGTGAAGGATCTGTGATCCTTAGACAATCATGGGGGGGGGGGTAGCAAAGGTGGATGCATCCTCTTTTTTCCGGGGATGAAGCCTTTGATACCTCTTATTTTATCTTTCATGCACTTTATGAACTGTTAGTAACACATTTTTAACTCGGGTGGATGGTCCATCTTTTTATGGTGAAATCCGGGTTAAGGTTTTTGGTAAGACCAGGTGATCTTAATAATAACTTTAATCTTTTGGCTATTTGTTGTTTGTTTTTTATGAAAGTATAATTGTTATGGTTTATCTTTATAAAAAGTTTTTTTTAAAGATAAATTATCCTTTCGAAAACAGGTTAAGGATCTTGAATCTTTGAATTTAATAATGTTTAAAGATATAATCTTAATGTATATAACTTGATAAGTATAGATCATACCATAAGGTCTTATTAGACCTAAGTTACCACAAATTTTTCCATGACGCTTATAGATGGACTTAGGATACCTGATGCAAATATCTTAGAATTATTAGTCAAATAATCATATGAACTAGGGTTAAACCCAAGAAACTGGGGACAAGCCCAACAAACTGGGGACAAGCCCAAACTGGGGTTTGGCCCAAAGATATGGATATTAAACTGGGGACTCGACCGAACCAGGATGTAGCCCAAACATAAGTGACATGAAAACGCCAAAACCTTAGCTAACATGAAAATGTTAGAAACCTTGGACTTGAGCTAACATGAAAATGTTAGAAACCGTGTGTATGGTACGTCCACCATTAATTCGTAGGATCCTCCATATAGCCGAAAACAATGAAATTCTCAGCCACTAAGCGTGTACTAGTCCCATTTCCCCGAATTATTCTTTGGATAGCGTGCTCTACAGGCGAGAATGTATAAATTCTAATTCGTGAGAAATGTGAAAACCTTTAAACCTTAGTGTTAGGGCATAAAATTTATGCTGAGGATACTCTATCCTTAAGTGACTTGTGGATCAGTTATCTTTGAGATATGTTCCAGTTTGCGAAGGATTGAGGATCCTTGGTATTATTTGTTTACTAAAGATTGTATTTAAGTGGTGTTGTGATCAATAGGTATAACGGTTCTATGACCAAGTCCGCCTGATATCTCGTTAGTAGACTCCTTCCGCACGTGGTCAAAGGGAATGAGAGCAGCTAGTGGAAGAGTAGCGCAAAAGTAGGAGCATTTGTTATTTCTATTTTTGTATTTAATAAGAGATATGATCAGTTAGTTAGAAACTAAACACGTTCGTCAAGAAATACCGAGATCTCTCTCTAGCAACACACACACATAACTTTCGTTGTATTACTAATCATATTCTCAACACCTTGTAACACCCATTTTTGAGATTAATAAAGTGGTGATCGACAATTGTCATCACCCAGGGTTTTTGTGCCGACGATCCGAACAAAATCAAGTGCTTTTCCTCGTAACAACAATTTGGCGCCAACCGTAGGGCATTTGGTGCTATAATCCATATTGCTTCCTATCAATTTTCAACCTTATTACCTATACTATTATCAATGGCCTCTCAACAAACCTCTGTTTCAACCACCATGCCATCTTCAGTTTCTCTCTCATCAAGAGCTTCATTGCTGATGCCTCCTCCACTAGCAGGAGCACCAAGGACTAGTGCTCCTGGAAACAAGACTTAAACTCCAGTCTTCCAGTGCTCAAAAACCACTGCTGCCACTTCGGTGGTTAACTCTAACAATGATGTTTCTGCTATGTTTTCGCAGGTTAAAGCATATATGGAGCAGCAAAGCAGGACTAACCAGAAGATCCTACGTGAGATAGAGGATCTCAAGAAGACTAAGAGGCCAGCGGAGGATCAGACTCCCCTGATGCCTAGGATGCTGGATTTAACCACTCCAGGATCCTTGGCTTAACTTGCTTAAGGATCATCTATCCTTCAACCGGGATCCATGGGTCAGTAAACTCAGGGATAATCAATTTTCCAGCAAGGATCATCTATCCTTCATCCAGGATCCATGGGTCAGCAAGCTCCAGGATCCTCGTTTCTCCAGCAAGGATCACATATCCTTCAACTAGGGTCCATGGGTCAGGAAACTCAAGGATCCTCTTTCCTCAAGCAAGGATCATTCATCCATCAGTCGGGATCCTCTAAGTTGTACCATCAAGGATCCTTTAACTTCCAGCCTCAAGGATCCTTCTTCCAGAATCAAGGATCCTCAGGACTTCAGCATCAAAGGTCCTCAGAGGTCCATGAAGGAGACATCATCCCCATGCAGACTATTGCCTCCAGTGGACCAACTGACGTGGCAAATGCTTCTTACCTCGGCTACTCTTCTGGGATGCCAACGTTCAGTCAACAAAGAGGTAACACATATAATCCCATATCCTTAAACACTAATCTTGGTTCCATGCAGGATACATGTATCAACCAGGCTATGGCTAAGGAACTTCGGAAGCTTTAGGATATGATATCCAGCATGCCAGGAGTGGTCCAACCAATCCCTGAAATACTAGAAGGGAGCCACAAGTTATCCAGATTTGCTACACCAATTTGTGACGCTAAAATCCCAAAACGGTTTCAAAACCCCAACATGATAGTGTATGATGGAACAACCAATCCAGAAGAGCATGTAGCTTAGTATAAGGAGAGGATAAAGATTAACCCCATTCCTGAAAGACTCAAAGAGGCTTGCCTATGCAAGGGTTTCGGATCCAAAATGACAGGATCTGCACTTAAATGGCTGCTAAGTCTTCAACCCTATTCTTTTACTTCTTTTTCGCATTTAGTTAACTTGTTCAACAACCAGTTTTCGTGTAGTAGGAAATTTGAAAAGTTAACTAGTGATTTATATAGAGTTATCCAACCTTATGATGAATCCCTGAGGGATTTTGTTACATGATTTGGCTCCAACCAAACATGAATCTCTTGACAAGAAACAAGGATCCTCATTAAAGAACAAAAACTCGAAGCCTAATTCCAAATTCAACAATCAAAACGTCCGAGCAGTCGAAGAAGGAGATGATGATAATGAAGATTATCCAAGTATTTCCGAGTATTGCTTCTCTGTTGATACTCATGGTTTGATTTGTGTCATGAAGGATCTTGGAGAGAAAGCAAGGTGGCCTCGGAAAAATGAGAAAACAACATCCTTCAATGACAAATCCAAATGGTGTGCATTCCATGAAGATTTCGGTCATCAGACAGATGATTGTATTGGTTTAAGAAAGGAAATTGGATACCTCCTAAGAAAGGTCCACTTCAAGGAGCTCTTGGGAAGAAAAAATTCTAGGATCTATGGTCTTGAAGATGTCCCACAGAAAGCAACTCCGCCCCCACCAGATGCACAAGTCATTAATTTCATCTCCGGTGGCTCAGATGTATGTGGAACTTCCTTCTCCTCGGCCAAGAGACATGCTAAAGAGACTAAGTTGGAGAACGGAGAGCGACCTGTCATATCCACTACCTTGACGACTGATAAAAGAATCTTCTTTGTTGAAAAGGATAAAACAAGCATCCAGGATCCTCATCACGATGGTTTGATTTTAACTTTATTTATTGCTAACCATTATGTGCGCATGATCCTAGTCGATGGTGGAAGTTCAGTCAACATCATCCAACATGTACTCCAGAAGATGAATATCCCTGACTCGGAAATCATCCCCCAAACATCCGTGCTAGTTAGTTTTAGTGGCGAAACTAAGAAAACAATGGGGGACATCAAAATCCCAATATACATTGAAGGGTTAAACTCTTACAAAAAATTTTGTGTTATTGATAATTTGTCTTGTTGCAATGTTATTCTTGGCATGCCATGGCTACATGGGATGAAGGCTGTAGCATCTACTTATCACCAGTATATCAATCTACCAACTCCTTGGCGGGTAGTAAGAATAGACGGCGACCAAGTGGAAGCTAAGAACTATTACTCATCATCCATGAAGCCGACAACCAAACAAACGATAGCATAGAAACTACAGAAACATCTTAGGATCGTGCTGGAGGCTCGAGAACATGTCCTAAAAGAAATATCATTGGATCCCAAGGATCCAGACGTAAAATTTTTCCTAGGATCCAGTATCCCTACTAACATTGAAGAGGATATAATATACTTCCTCAAGCAACGAAAATCTACATTCTCCTTCAAGCACTTCGACATGATAGGTATTTCATAAGAGGTAATTACTCATAAGTTGGGCCTTGATAGTTCTATTAAACCCGTCCATCATAAGCTAAGAAAATTCGCTCCTGAGAGGAACGCGATTATACAAGAAGAATTTGAAAAACTTCTTAAGGCTGGTATGATCAGAGAGGTTAAGTATCCTCGATGGTTGGCAAATGTTGTTGTTGTTTCAAAATAAAATGGAAAGTGGAGGGTGTGTGTCAATTTCACCGATTTAAACAAGGCATTCCCCAAGGATCCTTTCCTATTACCATATATAGACTCCATGGTGGATGCAACAGCAGGGCATGAGATGCTTACCTTTATGGATGCTTCCTCTGGATTTCAACAAATTCAGATGAAACCACCTGATCAGGAAGACACAACATTCATGACTCCTACTAGAATATATTGCTATATTGCCATGCCTTTGGACTAAGAAATGCAGGTGCAACTTATAGACGCTTAGTCAACATGATGTTTAAAGATCAGCTAGGGAAGACCATGGAAGTATATATAGACGACATGGTGGTCAAATACAAAAAGGCTGAAGATCATCTTAAATAGTTGGAAGAAGCCTTCAATATCCTTGATCAGCATAACATGAAACTCAATCTATCTAAATGCCATTCTGGTGTTAAGGCGGGAAAGTTCCTTGGTTATATGGTCACTAAGAGGGGTATAGAGGCTAGCCCGGAACAAATAAAAACCATCATCAACTTGAAATCACCGGTGAATGCAAAGGATGTACAAAGGTTGACCGGAAGAATTGCAGCCTTAAATAGGTTCATCTCTCGATCTTCGGAGAAGTGTAAGGATTTCTATGATATCCTTAGAAAGAATAAAAAGTTCGAGTGGACGGAAAAGCATGAGGCTTCACTCAAAGCCTTGAAGGATTACTTATCCTCAGCGCCAACATTAATGAAGCCAATTGATGGGGAACCTCTATCCTTGTACCTAGCTGTCTCGGGAAATGCAGTAAGTGTTGTCCTTGTAAAGGAACATGGGGGTGAACAAAATCATGTTTATTATGTAAGTAAAAGTATTCTAGACGCTGAAGCTAGGTATTCTCATTTAGAAAAATTAATTCTTGCACTTATTATGGCTTCTACTAAGTTAAGGCATTACTTTGAAACTCATACTATAATTGTGAAAACTAACTATCCTATCAAGAATGTTCTTAGAAAACCAGAGATGTCAGGTAGGATGGCTAAATGGGCTGTAAAGCTGAGTGCATATGATATCCAATACGAGCCAAGGACTACTATAAATTCTAAAGCATTAGCCAACTTTGTGGCTGATTTCAGTAGTGATCTACAAAAGGAAGTTGACTTGGAGGTCCAACAGTTAGCATAAACCAAGGATCCTTGGATTTTATTCACGGATGGGGAATCAAACCGTAGAGGAACAGGTATAGGTATCCTACTAAAATCGCCACAGGGGGACATAATACCCCAGTCTATAGCATGTGAGTTTCAAGCCACGAATAATGAAGCAGAGTATGAAGCTTTAATCGCAGTTTGCAACTAGCTAAACACATGAGGATCATGTATCTTCAGGTGTATATAGATTCATTATTAATAGCTAACCACTTTAATGGCTCATATGCTGTTAAAGAAGAAAAACTAATTAATTATCTAGACATTGTGAAAGAACTGTCAAAGTTCTTTGATTCTTTTAGTATTATACATGTACCTAGGGAAGAGAATGTTGTGGCAGATGCCTTGGCAAATCTAGCTTCATCTTTGAAGGTTTCTAGAAGCCACAAAGATTCCTATCATCCATATACTCTCACCAGCAATAGGAGAACAAGAATTTGTGAGATAACAACTAATAAACAGATTGAGCTTTGGAATCCGTTATCCTCAAATAATCAAGGATCTTGGATCCTCCCAATCAATAAGTTCATTCAAGATGGAGAGATTCCCGCGACAGAGAATCCTAAATCCTTCAAACTTAAGGTATCACAATACATTTTATTACATGATATTCTGTATAGGAAATCTCTTGCAGGTCCATACTTGAGGTGTATCGAAGATCCAAAAATTCAAGAGGTACTCAAAGACTTTCACGAAGGAGATTTTGGTAATTACACTGGAGGTAGAGCCCTATTCTCTAGGATTCTAAGAACATGATACTTCTGTCCAACCATGAAAAGAGATGCCATGGAATATTCAAGAAAATGTGATGCTTGTCAAAGGCATGACAACATTTTGCAACAACCAGCGGAACCTATGTATCCTATATCCTCATCATGGCCTTTCATGAAGTGGGGCATGGATATTGTGGGTAAGTTACCTAAAGAGCCAGGTGGAAAAGTGTTCATGCTTGCCATGACTGATTACTTCTCAAAGTGGATAGAAGCTTAAGCTTTTTTCCAAGTCCGCGAAAAAGAGGTGATATCATTCATTAAAAGATATATTATTACTAGATTTGGTATTCCTTCAGGAATTATTTGTGACAATGGTTCCCAGTTTATCGGGAAAAGAACCACTAACTTTTGTGACAGTTGGGGCATCAAGATGATTACTTCTACACCAGTTCACCCTCAAGCCAATGGTCAAGCAGAATCAAGCAACAAGATTATCATCAACAACTTGAAGAAGAAATTAGGATCCAAGAAAGGCAAGTGGGCTGAGGAACTTCCTTATGTTCTTTGGGCAGATAGAACAACACCAAAGAATGCAACAGGTCAAACACCCTTCTCATTGGTGTTTTGATCAGAAGTTGTAGTTCCTACAGAAATGGTGGTTCCTATTGCTAGAACAAGCATCCGTGATCCTGAGGCCAACGATGAAAGTCTTCTCCAAGATCTAGATACTATTGGTGAGCTCAGAGACCTAGCCAAGATTAGAATGGCAGTGTATCAACAAAAGGGTAGCTGGGGCATACAAAAAAATATAAGGATGAAAAGATTCCAAGAAGGAGATTTAGTATTAAGGAAAGCCTTCCAAAATACAACCAACCTCGCAGATGGAAAACTAGCACCTAAGTGGGAAGGCCCCTACCTGCTCTAATCAGAGGCAGGAAAGGGGGTATATAATTTGCTTACTATGGAAGAAAACATGTTACCAAGAGCATGGAATGCTATCCATCTCAAGAAGTATTTTTTCTGATGAAGATCAAGTATCCTTAAAGGATCAAGGATCCCGAAATTGGTAATATTCATCTAATCAGTTGTTTATTTCATATTCATATTATTAACCTAAGGATAATATATTCTTGACATTTATCTTTTCCAAGTTTTAAGTAACAATGTAGATTTCAATAAGAGGTTCAATGACTAAGAGGTTGGCCACCTCTCCCTCACGCTTAAGGTACATTGCTATTTTCCTTGGCCTAGCCCACGATTAAGGTGTGACCCCCGATGGTCATATCTTCTAAGGTTTAAAGGGTTTCACCTTTCTTATAAATTAGAGTTTCTATAATCTCGCCTGGATCGCATGTTATCCAATGTATAGTCCGGGGCAGCGGGACCAGTGCACGCTTAGTGGCTGACAATTTATTTGCTTTCGGCTATATGGAGGATCCTACGATTTATGGTAGACGTACCATACCCCCGGTTTATAACATTTTCATGTTATCTTAAGACTAAGGTTTCTAACATTTTCATGTTAGCTATGGTTTTGGCATTTTCAACTCACTTACATTTGGGCTAAATCCAGATTTGGGCGAGTCCCCAGTTTAACACCAGTTTATTTGGGTTTGTCCCCAGGATTTTTGGGCTTGTACCCAGTTTATTTGGGCTTGTCCATAGTTTATTTGGGCTTGTTCCCAATCTATAGATATCTTAAGTTATTTGCATCAGGTACCCTAAGTTCAATTACAAGGATCACAGAAGGATTAGCACTTATGGATTCAAGTTCCTTAATTTATTTTTACAAGGATCACAGAAGGATCAACACTCATGGTAACCTAGGTCTAATTAGATCTTATGGTATGACTTCAATTCATCAAATTATATTTATTCAGTTTTGATTTTTATATCTTTATATATACAAGGATCCAGGATTATCAACCTATCTTTAAGGATAATGTATCCGTAAAACTTTATTTCAAAACTACTAATAAATCTAAAACTACAACAAATATATTTTTGGAATAATAAATAACAAGCGAATAGACAAAAGTTTTAAGTTATTAATAATAAGTCACCTGGACTTACCCAAAATTATTAACCCGGATTTCACCATTCAAAATATGGACCATCCACCCAGGTTAAGCAGGTGTTACTAATTGTTTATCGAAGTGCAGGAAAATAAAAATAGGGGCATCAAAGGCTTCATCTTCACAAACAGAGGATCCCTCCACCTTTTCTACCCCTGGAAATTTTCTTAAGGATCATGGATCCTTTATCCTAATTACTATTGTTTAATACAAGCCATGATCAAATATCCATAAAAACATCAACAAAAAAAACGGGCTTAGGCCTTATCTGTCTTATCCTTCATTGCCCGTTTAAGCAGCTTCCTCATCACCTGCTGCTGCTTCCTTTCCTTCATCTGTCTCACCCGCATCCTTCACACCACTCGTTCCAGCCCCACTCCCATAAGACACCTTAGCATCTTCTTCGTCATCTCCTTCACCAAGTGCCACCAAAGCCTGCTTCCATTTGTCCACATCCCAAGATGACTTATCGAAGGCAGGATCACCAGCTTCTATAACCATCTTGATCTTGGCCTGCAACACTGACCTGGCCGCCCACATTTTGGCCTCCTTGGTAGCTTGTTTCACTTCCTCTTGATGTTGGGATTCTATTGTGTGCTTGGCTAGGGCTTTGTCCTTCGCAACAGCCGCAGTTCTGATTCTAGTAAGGCTATACCCCAGTTGGCTCACGATCTTCTCATGGTAGTCTTTTGAAGAGTTCACAGCCTGTACCAGACAATTACACAAAGTTTGAAGAATTCTTGATTCATAAACAAGGCATTTCAGGATCAAGGATACTTACAGTAATGGACATTTCAAAAGGACTCTCTGCTTCGAAGATCTTTTCCTTTTGGCTGCTCCTGATTTGGCCTGGGTGGTCGCGGTTCTTGTTTCAGAAGTGGTAGCTGCCTTTAGAGCTTCTTTCTTGACGACTTGGGGAGTTATGAGACTATCGATATCCTCCAAAGAGAACTTGCTGGCAGACTTGTTAGACCTTTGAGCGCCTGTAAAGCACAAGAAATAGATAAGTTTTCTATTTTATTCACTTTATTATACAACTTTAAAACTTTCTTGACATATTGCTGGTGGAATCTGAAGAGATTTCACAAAAAGCCTCTATGAATTTGGCTTGTAAGGTGCGAACTTCGGGATCTAGGGCAAGAAACTTCTTTTCTTTTTCTCTTGTTCCAGGTAGGTTAGCCAATGAAGCAAAGTTATCCACTGCAAGAAGAAAAAACAGAATAACAATGAGTAAAAGAAGGATCGGTTATCCAAAATCATTTCTCTCTAAAGGATCTATCATCCTACCCTTTTTAACCCATTTCAATGGTATGTCAACCCACCAGGAATGGAGCTTTGATTAACAAAAAAGACTTTATTCCTCCAAAGGGAACCATTTTGTTTGACTTTGGATATTGGAGTAGGCTGTCAGGGTTTAGATTTTAAAACAAATCATTTTGAGTCGTGAGTGGTTAAACTGTAAAGGTGTGATAGCTCCTACACACTGAACTCGATGTTCTCCTCCTCTATTATCCTCTGAATGGTACGCAGGACCCTCCAAATCATCGGCATGGCCTGGATATAAGACATTCTGGTGGTGTCGAAGAAGCTTTGGGTAAAATATAGGAAATGATACATATAAACAATAAGGAAAGGACAAGTTGGGAAGCAGGCCCAAGTTTTCGAGTAGGTGTCACATCGGATTAAAGAATCGAAAGGTCGATAAATGGTTTCCGTTGGGAACAGTGGTCGGAGATCAACGATTTCGGGATCCGTGAATATATAGATATCAAAGGATGGGTTAGTGAGAAGGTTTTGGGATTGCATTTCTGATAACTCAGAGTGATCGGAAGAAGAAGAGGACCGGTAGACATATTTTGAGAGTAAATATTATTCAAAGAAAACGAAAAGAGAAGAAAAGAGGATACCTGAATGGCTGCTGTATTGTGTGGTTATAAGAGGGTTAAGATGATCACATATATAAGCGGCAGATAACCATGGGTTTATTGATAATAATTGCGTCTAACACAAGTCTAATCAAATTACCTTTTGCAGGGG
>NW_027501694.1:0-16188 GCF_021521415.1 Bidens hawaiensis
CTTGGCTCACACCTACGGCCCCATCTTCAAGTTCTATGTGGGAAGCAAGCTTCTCGTGGTGGTAAACTCCCCCGAGCTAGCCAAGGAGGTGCTTCATGATGAAGAAGACACTTTTGCTAACCGTGATCAATCCACGGCGGCTGCGGTTATGTGCCACAAAGGCCAAAATTTGATCTATGCTGAGGACAACGTGAGGCTTAACCTTCTCAAGACCTTTACTCATGAGATCTTAAGCAACAAGAGTATTAATACATATAGTTCTCTCCGAAGGGATGAACTTAGAAAAGCTATGAACAATGTTTATGATAAGACTGGGACAAATGTTAATGTTAGTGAGATTACTTACTTGATTGTGGCCAATATCATGGAAAGAATGGCTTGGGGCAACACGGTGTATAAAGCGGGTGAATCAGGTGTCAGTCTTGGAGCCGAGTGTCAATCGGTGGTGTCGAGGATGTGCAAGGCTTTGGTACAACCAAACTTGTCTGATTACTTCCCTATTCTTGCTTGGTATGATCTACAAGGTGTTGAGAGGAACATGAAGAAGGAACTTAAGAAGTTGGATCAAATTTTTTCAAGAATCATCGAAGATCGAATCAAATCTAACTCCGAGAATGGAGTTAGAGATGAAGGAAAGAAGGACTTTTTACAAATCTTATTAGATCTCAAGGACCAACAAGATCTTAACATCACGCAAGTAAAATCGCTTATCACGGTAAGATTTCAATGGTTTTACTTTCTTTCGTATACCGATAAATAGTTTAAATCCCAATACTCCTCAATGACGACAGATGATTGATGCAAGTACAACTAATCTTTGTCTACATATCAGGACCTTATGATTGCAGGAATAGAAACAACGACCACAGTTATAGAATGGGCGATGGCGAATATTATGAAAAATCATAAAGTAATGAAGAGGGTTCAAGAAGAATTAGCGGAAATTGTTGGTCTAAACAACATGGTTGAAGAATCGCATCTTCCAAAACTACAATACTTAGACGCAACGATTAAGGAAACACACCGGTTGACTCCTGCAGCTGCTATCATTATCCCACGAGTGCCTAGCAAGGACTGTGAGATAGGTGGATACACAATTCCAAAGGGTTGTATCACCTTCCTAAATATTTTATCAATCCATCGGAATCCTCAATACTGGGATAATCCAATGGAGTTTAGTCCCGAGAGGTTCATGTCGAATGAGGTGACAAACAAATGGGATTACACAGGAAAAAATTTCAAGTTCTTCCCATTTGGATTGGGAAGAGGATCGTGTCCAGGTATTGCATTGGCCAATAAGTTGCAAACGTATATTTTGGCTTCTCTCTTGCACTCTTTCGACTGGAGTTTGCCCAAGGGTGAAGATCTTGACATGTCTGATACTTTTGGCTTTGCATTAAAGAAAACAAAACCAACCGTTGCTATCCCATATCAAAGATTGCCCGATTCTAGCCTCTATATGTAATGTTTCAAGCTAGAATTCTCCATATGGTTAGCAATGTTTTATTTGCAGTTTGTGTTATTTTGTGGCCTTTAAGGTTAACCATATTGTTTTGTTAATCGTTTAAAGAAAAACACACGCGCGCATATATATAACAAGATGATTTTATGTATTCTGTCTTTGTGATTTTATTTGGTTTCTTTGGTTTATATGTAACAAGATGACTTCTTGAGTTTTGAACAACGTATTGAGATGGGAGATTATGGGGTTTCAAAAATCAATTAGAGATGATTGTTTTGTATAATTTGTACCCCTGGTACGCAGTGTGCGCATATAATTATATGTGTGGGCTCTCTTGAGACAAAAGTAAAATTGCACTAATTTTAATGTTATTTTTACTAATTTCGTGAAAATAATGTTCAATGTGAAGGAAGGATAGTCAAGCATTGTGTGGTGGCATTGATAATTGAAAGACAAGGGTGCATGCACAAATCGGCCGATGGTTGAGTGTTATGTGCCTTATGTCCAAGGCTTAATGCAAAACTACTATCGACTCGAGGTCTCATTGGAAGCAGCCTTTCTATTCCTACTGGATAGATGTAAAGCTATCTAAATTTTACCCTCTTCAAACCTTAAAATAACTTTGCTATTAGTAAGATTTACTAAGTACGATGATGATGATTTTTTTTACAATTTTATAGCAAAAAAGAAGTCCAAAATGGGAGAGGGAGGGAGGGAGAGATATTTTTTAGGAATCAACTTCTAAAACTTACTATTTTAATTTCATGATTTGCCCTTTAAATATCTCGTTAATTAACCTCTCCAATGATTTTCACTTAGTTAATTACTTTTTTTTAGAACGAACAACTTTTATTCAAAAGGGAAATACTCTAAATTATAAGTATGCTAGGTGATGTATGAAAATTTATATATAAATAAATTAGAAGAAACAACTTCACAATTTAGCTTTTAAAGAGGAATCACTAAATTACGCTTCACACAACGGTAGTTTACCAATCCTTTAGTAACACAGAAAAGTAAGTTCGGATATTGAACTCGAAGGCACGCATGACGAATTTTAATAATAAACCTCTTCTGGGTCTTAACTTATTAATAGTTTGATTCGTTTGATTAAATATTAAAATACTCAAAATTACTAAATTAACTAAACCAAAACTAAATGAAAACTAAGACAAAGACAATGAAAACTTTAGAGAATAACATATATGACAAAGGGAAGCATCTAGGCTAGGTATCCTAATAATGATTAACGTGACTCGGGTGCTGACAAACACATGAAACCGGATTCTAAAGATAAATTAACTAGAGATAACTAAGGGAAACTACATCTCCGATTGGTATCAGTAAGAACCCCCAATAAACTCTAGAAAGCGGAATATAACTAATCACCAAGGAGCCAGGTCTGAGAATTAAAAAAAACAAAATTGGGTTGAAGACGAAAAATATTTTGGGCCTAAAATAAAAAGATTATTGTGTTTAAACAATTTAATTTTTAAATTGGTTACTTGGTTATGATTTGGGCTGTGTAAAAATTTTTTGTATAAAAATAGGCTTAAACATGTATAAAATACTAGAACCCAAGCCATAGCCCTTTACCACTAGACCAAGCTAGTTGTTATATTATTGATTTTAAACATTAAATATACATATCATTTTTTATAAAAATACATAAATCTAAAAAAAAATCGGACCAAACGTGGTGTCGGGACGGGGGTCGTCGACCACCTAGTCCCAGCCCACCCTAGGGCATAATCACTGGTGGAAATTCTAACGTACCCTAACGATAAATTATGATGCCAGACCTTTTATGATGAGCCAACTAGGGTCGGAGACAAATCGTCGGGGAAACTATCGGTGGTCCGTTGGGGTTCTTGAATCAATATCTTTCATTCGTTTTTTCTCTCTTCAACTATCCTAGCTTGCTAGATCCCGCTTAAGATGTCATCACTTTACCTAAAAATTCACAAAATAAGCATTAAGTACATGTTTCAATCAAATTCTAAAAAAAAATCAATAAAATGGAAATATATCTACTAAAAAACACAAATCAAATATTCCCACATTTAAATATTTTTGTCCTTGGCTATATGCAATATATCATAATAGAAAAGATCAGTATATCTTATTTCATGATGTCAACATACTAACAGTGTTGGACTCGGTTTGCCCAAGACACATATTACAATTGATGTGGCTAGTATGTTATGATCCAAGTCGGGTCATACTCAATAACAAGCTAGACAATCACCAATAATATTTGTTTATAGATGATACGATCATTGTAAATAAATATTAACACTTACGAATGGAAAGGGTTTCTAAATACATTGTACTTGTGAAATAAACAAATCATATGGATGATTTATATTTTGAGAGAAAACATTTCATAATGTTATTTAAAGTTGGTTAAATAACTATATGAAAGGCTTATTACTCTTGCATGTCACTTTTGTCATGTTACATTTTTATTTATTAAATATAGCATAAGTTTTATAATTGTTTTTTGAATTTTGAAAGAGAGAGCCAAAAGCCCCCCCCCCCCCCATTCCTCTCTCTCTTTTCTAGATTAAAAACAACGTGAAAGTAAGAGGATTAGCCAACTTGGGTGGTGTTTTTTGAAAGACATCTAACTCTCTCTCACTCACACACAAGACACAAAAATTCTTTTCCTTTTTCTCTCTTGATTTCGGCCAACATAGAGGAGAAGAAGGAGTTTTGAAGTGGAAAATCCTAGCAACACAAGGTGTTTGTTGGAAGCTTGAGGGTATACAAGCTTGAGGATCTTCTCTTTTGAAGACTAGCCATCCAACCATCCTCTTCATCCTTCCTAACTTCTTGAAAGGTAGTCTTGTGTAAGGCCCCGAACATGGTAGCCTTACTTTAGCGTCGGATTTACTCATAAACACAGTTCTTACAAATCAGAGTTCATTAAAACTTTCGCGGAATATAAAAACTTTCATGAAACGTTACAACAATCCAAAACTTGCCTTATTTAAACATTCTTGTCTTTCAAAATAAACGTCAATTACATTAAAACATCTTGAGTCTTCAAATGCAAGTCTCCTATTCGCCCACCATGTGCCCGCTCAAGCTAGTTGTCTCATTCTAATCACCTGCGTGCATACTAAAAGTCAGCTACGCTGAGTAAGTTCTAGTTAATCGGACGCCATACAATACATACACATACATACATATCCGAAGATACATATCCATACCTAACTAGTTACCCTTCTGTTCTACATACATACTTACTACCATACATACATACATATCTACAATCACTAACCTCAGTCTACCGAGAGTACGTTCATAGTCCGCCGTCTATACCTGTACTCAAGGTCGTGAACACGTAAAAGGTCCGCAGTCCTTACCTATGTTCACCATTTATGGTACGTGCAAGGTCCGCAGTCCTTCCCTATACCATCCTACATCCACAACACGTACAAGGTCCAAAGTCCTTCCCTATGTTGCAACCTAAACCATAGCACGTACGAGGTCCGCAGTCCTCCCCTATGCTACCACAATACAAATACAGCACGTATAAGGTCCACAGTCCTTTCCTATGCTGATGCCTATCTATAATACGTATAAGGTCCGCAGTCCTTAACTACGTTGTCGTCTATTATCTGTAACACGTATAAGGCCCACCGTCCCTATCTACGTTTACATCTATCATCTACTTTACGTATAAGGCCCGCAGTCCTTAACTACGTTGTCGTCTATTATCTGTAACACGTATAAGGCCCACCGTCCCTATCTACGTTTACATCTATCATCTACATTACGTATAAGGCCCGCAGTCCTTAACTACGCCATCACCAGCCGAGTCTATGTCCGACAAAAGCTAGAGGGATTTGTCATCCTAACTTACTATGTCGAACGTAGAACTCACATACCATTCGTGTACCTGTATACACATACTTCACATATACAATAATTACATTATAGCATAAGAACACTCTAGGCGTTCTTTACATCATTCATTTAACAACCATACCTCTTGTCGATACGTGCAATATCCGAAGATCGTTCACGCCCCGACAAGTATTCATTTGTAATGTTCATACATCTTCGATATATAATATTCGTACCTTTATTTTTGACCTGACAGTACGCGCAATATCCGAAGATCGTTCGCGTACCGACAAGCAATCATTCATATCCATCACATATATCACATATGGCATACACTTATCACTTAGGATAAATGTATTAACAACACATCGAGTATGCACACAGCCCCGAAAACATAACACATAAATGGAGCTAGAAACTCACCTGAATCCTGTTACGCTCTCCGTTAATCGTTATTCCCTTCTTGAGCTGTGCACGGCTAACTGTATAATATTTACATGTATCAATTAACTACTACTACTACTCATGTTGTATTTCTATCTTTATACAACCCACAACGAACGGGGGTCCGGGGGCAGCGCCCCTGGCAGCGGGGTCTAGGGGCGGCAGCCCTTAGAAGGGTCCAAGGGGCAGAGCCCCTGGCTGGGGTCTATTTACATTAACTGTCTTAACACATTTTCCATTAGGTTTTTAATTTATTTTCTAATCGATCTTGACTTTAGGCGAAGTTAAACCTTAGACGAACTTAGCTTTAGGCGAAGTTAAACCTTAGGCGAACTTAGCTTTAGGCGAAGTTAAACCTTAGGCGAACTTAGCTTTAGGCGAAGTTAAACCTTAGGCGAACTTAGCTTTATGCGAAGTTAAACCTTAGGCGAACTTAGCTTTAGGCGAAGTTACCAGCTAGGCGAACTTGGCCGTAGGCGAAGTTAAGCTTTGAAGGCGAAGTTAAGCTTTGAAGGCGAAGTTACCAGTTTGCAGGCGAAGTTATCAGTTTGCAGGCGAAGTTGCCCAGTTCGCAGGCGAAGTTGCCCAGTTCAGCTACGGGTTTGGTTTTTATCAAGCATTTTGGCGATTTTAATACCCTTGTTATGGTTCGACATCACCCACTAACGTTCCCTAACCATTTCGTTCGTATATATATCCCGTATAGACTATAAAGCTTGGATCTTTAAGCTTAAGGACATTCAATAAAACATAAACTTTAAAGGTCAAGAACATACATTTTGTGCTCGTTTGGATCTCGTTTAACTTGTTTAATCACAACTAATCGTTTACTCTCTCTCGGATCTTGCTCGTTTCTCTCCCTCGGCCGCCGGCCGTATATGGCGGTGTGTGGTGTGTGTGTGTTTTGGAGTGTGTAGAGATTATGATGGAAATGAAATGAGGGTTTAGGGTTTTAGGTTGGTTTAGGGGATATTTATATCCCTTAAAGCCCATGGACCTAAAGCTCATTCTCATTTAACCCATCTCAATTAATCTAAATCCATGATTCGTTCTTTACTCGATATTAATTAATTAATAACGCGGAAATCACTAAACGTAACTTTCTTTATTCAACATTATAAATTTTAGGATGTTACATCTTGCATGAACACCCTATGGTTATTTATGTTGGTAAGTATGTAGTTCGTATATGGATCCAGGTTTTGGGTTTTTACATATAAAATCGGTTTTATATTCATCTTAATAGCGAGATTTAAAACTTATTTATCTGCTGCATTTTTCATATAAAAGAGGTTATATAACTTTGATAATTTTGTTAAAACCCAACAATGACATCAAGAGCTGCTTATACGAATGCATGCTTCAATAGATCTAAAAATTTTTGGGTTTTATGGTGTGGTTCACCATATGGCCGAAAGTGTTTTGGGTTTTGGTTACCCCTTGGTTTTTCAATATTATACTTTACATGCATGTGGTAATATTGAAGAATTAAGTCATTTGGATGATTGATTGTTTTGTTTGGACAAAAACCGAAACTTTCGGTTTTTCTTAGCTTGGCTGAAATTTTGAGGGTCAAAAAGGGAACCATTTTAGACTTGTAATACTTGCATATTTGGATGTGTATTGGATGTTCATAACCTAGCCATGGCCTTGTGTTTGGATGAATGTTTGTGTTGTGATTCATTTGTTTATTCAATATGGTTATGGACTTGTGGTTGTTTTATTTACGCTTGCTTGGTTGATTTATATTTTGTTTTATCTTATTTGCAATATGGATAGTTAACAACTTAAAATCAACAACTTGCATAAAATCGGTTCACTAGAAATCGTTAGGAAATAAAATTGGTTTTATTAAAGGAACTTTGAAAATAGGTTTTCAACTAAGTACCATACATTTGAATGCATGCAAATGCAAGGTACATAAATTGTTTTTCAATCTAGAATTTTGAAAACAAAAATCCCTTTTATAAAACAAGTCAAACACCATCATTTTATACAACACTTGAATCACTTGGGAACTCGATATGGGATAAAGGTCACCTAACCACATTGGAGGAACTTGTGAGTTTGAGGTGGGTTTACTATATTTATGGGATAAAGGTCACCTAACCACTTATATGTGTAAACTCACACGTGTGTATAAGTAGGACGACTTAATTTGGAAACCATGTGAATAGGGTCACCGAAGCATGACGTACAATGGTGTTGATGGGATTAAACATGCCAACTAAACATAAGATGTTTAACCGATCCCATAAAACTAGAAGTTGCAAAGGGTTGCAATCGTCAAACGTTGACTACCTTGTTAATCTAAATAGTAGGATAAAGGTCACCTAACTACTATTTGAATGTAACATTGGGTTCTAGATTTTAATCATTAATTGTCTTGGAGACATAAAGGGTATTAACGATTAAAGTTGATTAATAATATCGAAAATACTAAAATTGAGCTCTATTAAATTATGTAGATGGCCGCAATCAACAATCAACCTAAAGAAATTATCCCACCCGTTCATAACCTATCACTAAGAGCCATGCTCGATAAGGATCGTCTCAACTATAAAAATTTCATGGATTGGTATCGAAACTTGAGAATCGTTCTCATGCAAGAGAAGAAATCCTACATATTAGACGATCCTATTCCTGATGAACCTAACATTGTTGATGTTGAAGCCTATAACGATTGGTTAAAATACACCGAGGATTCGGTGCAAGTTTCTTGCCTCATGTTGGGAACTATGATTCCTGAAATTCAAAAGGATTTTGAACATCATGGGGTATACGACATGATCACCCAACTAAAGGAAATGTTCCTTACACAAACTAGGGTGGAATGCTTCGACGCTTCATGCATGTCGTATGGAAGAAACCCAATCGGTTTCATCTTATGTGCTTAAGATGAAAAGCCACATGGATCGGCTTGAGCTGCTAAATTGTCCTGCCTCAAAAGAGTTAGCCACAGATTTGATCCTCAATGGCCTAACCAAGAAATTTGAGACTTTTGTCATGAACTACAACATGAAGAGGGGACAAGAGCATTGATGAGCTTCACGCAATGCTCAAAATGGCTGAAGTGGGAATGGGTAAAAAGGTTTAACCGGTTCTCACGATCAATGAAGGTGGAAATAGGAAGAGGCATCACCTGAAACCTAAAGCAAAGTTTGCCAAAGGTAAGGGACACGTCATGGGTAAGTTCAAAGGGAAGGCTAAAACGAAACCACCCAAACCAAAAGAAAAGAAGTTAAAGGTTAGCGCGGAGGACCCGTGCTTTGGTTGTGGTGAGATAGGACATTGGATGAGGAATTGTCCAACCTATCTTAAAGAGTCGAAAGAAAAGAGGGATGCGGGGCAAACCTCAGGTACAACTTTCATGATTCACATTGATCTTAATATTATTTCTTCTAACACATGGGTATTGGATACCAGATGTGGAACTCATATTTGCAATTTGTTGCAGGAGTTCAAAGGAAGTAATAATTTCAAGAAAGGAGATATAAGTCTCTTCATGGACAACGGAGCAAAGGTTGATGTCGAAGCCCGAGGAGACTACATTTTGAATCTTTCAAATGGTTTGGAAGTTGTTTTGAAAAACATTTTATTTGCTCCTAGTTTAACTAGGAATATTATCTCCGTTTCTCTTTTAAGATAATGTGTTTATGATTTGAAATTTGTGGACAATGGTATTTGTGTTTTTATGAATGATGTCTTTTATTTTAAAGCAATTTCGTCTAATGGCATCTATGAATTAGTTCATGATAACACATCATTTTATACATGTTGTACCAATCAAGCACCAAGAAACTCAAAATGGATATGAGTAAGACCTATCTTTGATATTGTCGCCTTGGTCACATAAACGAAGATCACATACATACACTTCAAAAGTATTGTCTTTTGGAATCAAATGAAGATGATTCATTTGATAAGTGTGAATCATGTTTGCAAGGAAATATGACCGAGGAACCCTTTAGTGGAACAAACGAAAGGGCAAAATACTTATTAGGTATCATACATTCGGATGTATACGGTCCTTTTAAGGCAATGACAAGGAATGGTGAAAGATTCTTCATTACTTTTATTGACGATTATAGTCGTTATGGGTATGTGTACTTGGGAAGACACAAAGATGAAGCTTTTGAAATGTTCAAAGTCTTCCAAAATGAAGTATAAAATCAACTCAATAAAACCATCAAAGTACTTCGTTCGGATAGAGGAGGTGAATACCTTAGTGATGCTTTTCAATATCATCTTAGGAGTTGTGGGATAATCTCACAACTTACTCCACCCGGAACACTATAACATAATGGTGTGTCCGAAAGGAGGAATCGAACTCTATTGGATATGATTTGATCTATGATGGCTAGAAGCATATTGCCTCTATCATTTTGGGGTTTCGCATTGCTCTCTACGGCCTGTATTCTAAATATGGCCTCAACCAAGAAAGTGGACAAGACACGTTTTGAAATATGGAATGGAGGGGTTCCATCATTATCATATTTAAAGGTATGGGGTTATGAGGCTTATGTTAAGAACAACACCCAAAACAAACTTGAAAGCCGATCCACTAAATGTATCTTTGTAAGATATCCCAAAGACTCTATGGGATATTATTTCTACAACACGACCGAGCAAAAGGTGTTCACTGCTCGAAAGGCCGAGTTCTTGGAAACTAAGTTCCTTATGGAAGGAACTAGTAGAACGGTGGAACTCGAGGAGGATCGAGAACCACAAGCCGATATACGTTTGGTTGATACTAGCAATCAACAAGAGGTTGTTGAGAATGATCAAATGATTGATCAAGACACAAAAAGCGTTCGTAAATCTGGTAGAATTAGTCATCCACCTGAAAGATGTGGATTTTTCATAGATGGATGCTATGTGGTAGATTCGGATGAACCCACCAGATACCATGATGCAATGTCACAATCTGATTGTGACAAATGGCTTGAAGCCATGAACGTTGAGATGCAATCCATGCATGACAACCAAGTATGGGATTTGGTTGTACCACCTTTTAGTTCCAAACCGGTTGGAAGTAAGTAGGTTTACAAGAAGAAAACCGATATGCATGGAAACTTGGATACTTACAAAGCAAGACTTGTAGCAAAAGGTTTTACTCAAACTCAACAGGTTGATTATGATGGGACCTTCTCTCCCGTGGCAATGCTAAAGTCGATTAGGATATTATTTGCCATAGCTGCATATTATGACTATGAGATTTGGCAAATGGATGTCAAAACCGCTTTTCTAAATGGGCATCTTGAAGAAGATGTCTATATGGTTCAGCCCGAAGGTTTTGTTGATCCACAATGTCTATATGCAAGTTAAAGAAATCAATCTATGGATTGAAACAAGCATCTAGAAGTTGGAATCACCGTTTTGATGAAGAAGATAAGAAATTTGGATTCATCAAGAACGATGATGAAGCTTGTGTGTATAAGAAAGCTAGTGGGAGCATCATCACTTTCTTAGTATTGTATGTTGATGGCATACTACTATTTGGAAATGACATTCCAACCATGGAAGGTGTAAAAGCCTGGCTTGGGAGTTGTTTTTCCATCAAATATCTTGGTGAAGCTGCCTATATTTTGGGAATAAAAATCTATAGGGATAGACCAAGGAGGTTGATAGGTTTAAACCAAAGTACATACATTGACAAAATCTTGAAGAGGTTCAAGATGGAGAACTCTAAGAAAGGTTTGGTACCTATTCAAAGAGGAACGATATTGAGTGCATCTCAATGTCCAAACACAAAGGATGAGCAAGAGAAAATGAATGGAATCCCATACGCATCGGCTATAGGATCCATCATGTATGCAATGATATGTACTAGACCGGATGTGTCATGCGCTTTGAGCATGACAAGTAGATACCAAAAAAATCCAAGAAGTAGCCATTGGATGGCGGTTAAGAGTATATTGAAATACCTTAGAAAGACTAAGGACATGTTTCTAATATAAGGTTCTTGTGAGGAGGAACTCGTTGTAAACAGTTACATGGATGCGAGTTTCCAAACCGATCGAGATGATTCTCGATCACAATCGGGATATGTTTTTGTTACGAATGGTGGGGCAGTCTCTTGGAAGAGATCAAAAAAAGATGTGGTAGCATTATCCACCACAGAATCGGAATACATCGCTGCCTCAATGGCAGCACAAGAAGCTGCGTAGATAAGGAAGTTCATTGCCGACCTAGGGGTGGTCCGTACTATTCAGGACCCTCTAGAGATCTTTCGTGACAACGAGGGTGCAATTGCTCAAATCAAGGAACCTCGTGTACATCAAAAGACGAGGCACATTAAGCGGAGATTCAACTACATAAGGGATGAAGTCGAGAAAGGAAAGATATGTATTCGCCAAGTTCACATCGATCAAAACATTGCGGATCCACTCACGAAGCTCCTTGAAAGGCCAAAGCATGAAGGCCACACTTGTGCCTTAGGACTTCGATATTCTAGTGATTGGATTTGATCTATTTTATATTTGGATATCGAACAATTGCTGTTTTCACTCATTCATATGATTATGACATTTTGATTATGTTGCATTTTAGCATGTTTAAATCCATGAATAAGTTAATTATTCTAAATGTCTATAGTCGCTCATATTTGTGGGAACAGGTATGAAGGTAAGACTACTATGAACTTGGATTTGTGGATGTTCATAAGGTATGAATATAGAGCAAGAAGTTGTTGCCAAGGTTCATAGATATTTATGGGATATAAATATTGGACTAACCCGCTCTCAAATGTTACTATATGGAATCTTTGTGATTGATCATAAGTAAATTTAAGTAAAGGCGAATATTATAGTATCCTCCGACCTGAGATACAAATTGGGTCTTGATATTCACTAAATATTATACTTTGACTTAGTTCTTCGCTGCTCTGAAACATGACGGTACATAACGCTAAGATCAGTGATGTAACACAAAGTGTGTATCTTATTACACCAAATTTTCCTCATATTTTAGCCGAACTCCATGCAAATTCATTGTTTTTGGTACTTATTTGAGTTATTTGTGAATTTGCAGGTCCGGGCGCCCGCCCGACAAAGAAAACAAGAAAAGACGGCGTTTCGTGGACAAAATCAGCAATCTGTCGACCCCGCACGACCGTGCAAGACCTTGCACGACCGTGCTTCTCGGATATCTTACCAATGCAAGCCAGTGCCGCAAGAATTCAAAAGTGCACGACCGTGCATGACCTGCACGGCCGTGCGGGCCCGTGCCGGAACAGAGAAATCTGACCTTTTGGTCAGACTAAAGCAGGGTGTTGACTTTCCACTTATAGGCATGACCGTGCATGTCCGTGCATGGGCCTGTGCCAGACGTCCAGAAAGCTTAAATACACCTCACTACTCCCATTTCAAGTGTGGAGCTTAGGGGAATTCTCTGAATTGCTGGAAAAATTCTTATGTGTGTGTTAGAGAGAATTCAAGGCTTCCATCTTTGTGTGATCATCCTTTCAAGTAGCAAATATCATTCATCTTAGTTTGCAATATTTTGTTCTTGACAATGATTTGTAAGATTACTTTGATTTTGTTTGTTGTATCAAGCCTTATGGGCTAAATACTCTTGTTACTTAGATTATGTTGAAGCTTTTGCTTATGTAATATTTATCTATGCATGATTTTGACAAGTTGGTGTTCTTCAAGTTTATGACATGTTCTTGAATAGAGTTTGATGGTTGAATGCTTTTTTTAATTCCTAGTCTTGTTAGTTTGATAGATGTTTAACCATAATATGTTGGAAAACTATGTGTTGAGCATTTGTTTATGAACTTAGTTTGTGTATGCATACTTTGTTTATATCATTAAGTTAGGAATGACTAGTGGAAATTAACTTGGTTATGAATTTTAACAAGCATGAAACCTATCACTTGATATTGGAAAATTGTATGGTGATAATATGATTCTTTGAGTTGGTTAATATTTGCTAGGGATTAAGGCCATAATTCTTGGTTCATATTTTGCTAATTAAAAGTTTCATGTGTTTAACTAGTGTTCTTGAACTTGTCTATTTTTACATGATTTTAGGTGGTTAGTTTGTTGTTTTCATTCTAGCTTTCCTTTGATTATGAGATTAGGTAGTTTTGACAAACTTACTAACCTATGGTTATTAACTTGTTGAAAACCCATCATGTTTTTTTGTTGCTAGTATTAGGTTGCCTTGATTGGAATTTGATGTTGGTTCTTAATACATGATGTTTGTCATTATCATTGCTATTTTGTCACTAAGTTTGAGTGAATACATAGTCTAAGTAGCCTTGTTTGGATTGATTGTTAGTTGTATCTTAATTGCTTTGTTATTGTTAAATGCTAGTTTAGTTACTTGAAAAATTTCTTGGATTGTTTGTTTGGTTAAATTAATTACAAAGATTTAGTATCAAAAGTTAGCCGTGTCCATGGATTGACACTCGGTTCTTACCGATACTTTGCTACAAACGATAGGTACACTTGCCTTTCGTGTGTGGTTTGGTTGTTGGTGAAAACCATTTTTTAAAACCCGATTTGTGTGAAACTTTTAGTTAAATTTATATATATATATATATATATATATATATATATATATATATATATATATATTCACACACGTCAATCAAATATAGTACAAGGTGATTGTGAGAGACATATGTAGTCAAGAGGGGATTTGTCCCTCTTATTCGTTGAGAGTAAGATGTCTAAGGCCTGCTAAGTTAAATTAACAGAGAATGATCACTCTATGTCTCCGGATTTTACATGACATCTGAGGCAAAAGGATAAATGATAGATTCACCTAAATCATTTCAAGTAAGGGACTTGAAGGGGATGATGTTATTGAATGGCACTTCGTCATACGTATTATGGGTAGTAAACCATTGTTAGGCGGTATTTGCTACTTGTATCAATCTTCTATATATCTTGTGCAAGTGGGAGATTGTTGGACTCGGTCTGCCCAAGACACATATTATAATTGATGTGGCAAGTACACTATGATCCAAGTCGGGTCATACCCAATAACAAGCTAGACAAACACCAATAATATTTGTTTATAGATGATACGATCATTGTAAATAAATATTAACACTTACGATATTTGGAAAAGGGTTTCTAAATACATTGTACTTGTGAAATAAATAAATCATATGGATGATTTATATTTTGAGAGAAGACATTTCATAATGTTATTTAAAGTTGGTTAAATAACTATATGAAAGGCTTATTACTCTTGCATGCCACTTATGTTATGTCACATTTTTATTTATTAAATATAGCATAAGTTTTATAATTGCGTTTTGAGTTTTGAATTTTGAAAGAGAGAGCCAACCCCCCCCCCCCCTCCTCTCTCTCTTTTCTAGATTAAACAACATGCTAGTAAGAGGATTGGTCAACTTGGGTGGTGTTTTTTGAAAGACATCTAAACTCTCTCTCTCACACACACACACAAGACACAAAAATTCTTTCCCTTTTTCTCTCTTGATTTCGGCCAACATAGAGGAGAAAAAGAAGGAGTTTTGAAGTGGAAAATCCTACCAACTCAAGGTGTTAGGCCTCTTTTTGTTTTATTAAGTCTTTTGTATTGAACATTTATGTATTTGGGCTTTAGTGTTTAGTTTTTGTATGTTTGTAGCCCAAGGGAAATGGCTCGAGAGAAATGTGATCAAGCCCATTGGGCATTCGAAAATAAACTACTTCTCATGCATGCTCCTCTATAAATAGGGAGCATGCCATGAGAGAAACAACCTTTTGCCAAAATTCTATAACACGCACATATTATCTTTCTCTCTAAATTCTCTCATATCTCTCTCTTTCTTTTCTCTCTCTCTAAAACCAGAAATAACATTCTCAAGATCCGAAACCTCTTAGGTGGCTTAGGGTGATTTCTGCTAGCACTAAGCTTGGCTGATCCAAGAAAGTTGTTAGATCCACCCGCGTCAGGACCTACAATTGGTATCAGAGCTTCGGCTCACTAGTTGAGGGTTTTTGGATCACAACCTTGGGTTTTGATCTTGGGAAAAGAAAAGAAGTGTTCTTGACAAGAAAATTTACAAAAACAAGAAAAAATACAAAAATATTCGGCTTCAAAGTTCATAAAATGTCTTAAAATGTGTTCTTGGTGAAAAGCAGCAAGTGTACTTGTTCCAGATCTAAAATTTTTTAGTTTAAAAGTGTTAAAAATTGGTGTTACGGGTTCTTAAAATTGCTAAAATTGATAAGTTAAAATTTTCGCTTCGCATGACATGAAAATCAGTGTACCAACCTTTGACCAGAACTAACAAGATTAGGTGGACAGATCCCAAGAAATATTGCTTCTAGAAACTGAACTTTTTCGCATAAGAAAGTTTTTCACTTCGCTTAAGACTTTTTCGCTTCGCATAAGTTTTTTGCATCGCCTGCCATTTCGCTTCGCTTGGTGAACTTTTTCGCTTCGCGTGGAGACTGTTTCGC
>NW_027501695.1:0-25216 GCF_021521415.1 Bidens hawaiensis
TTTTACAATTCATTTAACTGTATTTGTTGTCCTTCACCACATCTCCCCCCCCCCCCCACCCCCCCCCCCCCCCCCGGGCACATCCTCTTCTACCAGCCAAGACAAGGAAAAAGACAAGGAGAAAGACAACGGTAAGGAAACGGCCGCACCAACGGTGTCATGGGATCGTTTGGATTTAGTGGTGAAGCAATGGATTTACGGAACCATCTCTAATAATCTTCTTCAAAGTATCATCAAACCAAAAGCTACTGCCTGTGAAGCTTAGGAAGCCATTGCCAATCTCTTCGAGATAACCAAGCTTCCCGCGCCCTCATTCTCAAGAACCGTCTCTTTAATACCATGCTCGAGTCTTTTTCGAGCACCTCCGCGTATTTTCAAGAATTGAAAGTGTTTTCCGATCAACTCGCCAATCTCAATGCTCCAATGTTGGACGCCGATTTAGTTCTTCAACTCATAACCGGTCTCACAAATATCGAGTACGACGCTATCGGTATGCTCATTAGCCAAACCGAACCTCTTAACCATGGAAGAGGGACGACGGGTTGGTCAACCACATGTTGGTTTCGTTTTTCACACCCAGGTAGCACCCACTAATTCACCACAATCTCAGGATTCCTATGGTCGAGGTTCCACAGATCAATCATACGGCAGCCGGGGTTACAATGACTCATCTCAACGCGGTCGTAGTCAAGGTCGTGGAGGCCGTGGCAGAGGCCGAAGTAGCTCTTGAGGGGGTAGGGGAACTTATTCTAATCAATGAAACACAAGTCACCACAATTCCTCCAATCACTCCGCATGGTCGAACTCCCCATTTGTCAACCAATATGGCATGCACATACCACCAGCACCCTACCCCACCTCCCCCACCAGTGGACCTCCTAACAATTCAAATCCACAACAAAGCTTACTTGGGCCTCACCCACAAGTCCATCTGCCCTAGCAACCCCGTTACCCACCAACAAACACAGTACTACATCCCTTTGCAAAGTCAGTACATCCCCACTAATGTTGACCAAGCATTTCAGGCGATGACTCTTAACCCGGATCTTCAATGGAATCTCGACACCGGGGCTACCAACCACATGACGAACACCACAGGTCTCCCATCTTATGTCAATAATAGTATTGCAAACAACATCGTCGTTGCCAACGACTTCCAAATCCCCATCATCGGCACTGGTTACACAAAAATTAACACCCCGTCCAAACCTTTACACTTAAATAACATTCTTTACGCACCAAACTTAATCAAAAACCTTCTTTCTGTTCGCCGCCTTACTATTGATAATATGATCTCTATTGAATTTGACCCATTTGGTTTTCTTGTGAAGGACTACCAAACGCGGATCCCCATCCTCCGCAACATTAGTACCGGCGACCTCTACCCTCCGTTCTCTCCACAAACACCAAGTTTACAAGACCAACAACTTTTGCAGCTCTATCACAAGACTTATGGCACAAGAGACTAGGACATCCTGGTCACTCATTGTTGCAACATTTAAATAAGCATAATTTCAAATCTGTTTCAAAACCTTATGTTTCTGGTATTTGTCAGTCTTATGTGTTTGGCAAACATATTAAATCCCTTTTAATGAGTCATTATCTTCTACATATTTACCTTTTGATATCGTGCATAGTGACTTATGGACCTCCCCGATACTTAGTATCGAAGGTCACCGATATTATATATTGTTTCTTGATAACTTCACAAACTATCTATGGACTTTTCTCTTAGCCACAAAACCTCAAGTCTTCTCTATATTTCATAATTTTCATCAATTCACCCTCACCCAATTCAACATACACATTAAGTCACTTCAATGTGACAACGGCACGGAATACAACAAAAAAGCATTCCATGATTTTTGTGCCAAAACATGGATGATGTTTCGCTTCTCATGCCCGTACACATCCTCCCCAAAATGGTAGGGCGAAACGGAAAATGCATTCCACTAATAACCTAGTCCGAACCCTTCTCACTCACGCTTCGATTCCCGCCAACTTTTGGCAACCATGCCCTTCAACATGCCACATACCTCATTAACATCATACCAAGCAAAACTAAAAACAACCAAACACCCACTTTTCCCCTATACCAAAAACACCCCATCTATACGCACTTACGCACCTACGGTTGCTTGTGCTATCCTCTTCTTCCCTCCACATCCATTAACAGGCTCCAAAATTGCTCATCCCCTTATGTGTTCTTAGGCTATCCCCTCATCTCATAGAGGATACAAATGCTATGATCTTTCCACATGAAAAGTCATCCTATCTCGACACATAGTCTTTGATGAAACACACTTTCCCCTTCTCCAATCTCAACTCCCCGCCCCCCCCCCCCCCCTCCTATAACTTTCTACATGATAACCTACACCGCGAACACACCTCGGTGTTCTGGACCTCACCACACTCGCACACTATCACCTCATCCAACAACTCACCCTCATAAATGGACGATTCTCCAACCACAAGCCCATCCCCGGCCCAATACCATCCCTGCCCACCCTCGGCCCACTCCACGCCTAACCCCTCCTCAGCCCAATCATCTCCACATTCACCATTGGCCCAATCTCCCTCCCCACTTACTAACTCAGTACATGCAGATAATATAATACCTTCACCCCATACTAATACTACCCCACAAACTCCAACCTCCCACCCTCATACACCAACCCCCACCTGATTCACAGTCCCACCAAAACCACCCACAGTCACCACCGAATGATCCACCACCTCAACCAAACCGGACCATGACAACCCGAAGCATGGTAAGGGTAGTCAAACCAAAGCCGATCTTTAACCTACACACCCACACCACCCTTGAAACATTACCACGCAACCCACATGAAGCCCTAACCAGCCCAATTTAGACAGCAGCCATGACATATGAGTTTAATGCTCTTATTAATAATGAGACATGGGAGTTGGTACCCCATCTACCGAGCATGAATGTTATTCGATGCATGTGGATTTTTAAACATAAGACCAAATCTGATGATTCTCTCGAGCGATACAAAGCTTGTCTTGTTTGTGATGACAGGTCTCAGCAGGTGGGAGTAGATGTGATGGGACATTCAGTCGGAGGTTAAACCAGCTACCATTCGACTGGTGCTGTCTATAGCATTGTATCATGGCTCGGACATTAGTCAACTAGACGTAAAGAATGCTTTCTTGCATGGTAATCTCTCTGAGATAGTTTTTATGCATACAACCAATGGGTTTCCGGCCTCCGCACCTACCTAGACCACCTATGTCTCCTGAAAAGGTAGCTATATGGCCTCAAGCAAGCACCCCGAGCGTGAGTGGTACCAGCAGTTCACAGACTACGTGACTACCTTGGGTTTCCATCACAGCTCGTGTGATCATTCACTCTTCATTTACCATAACGGTATTCACACCGCGTACCTAAATTTATATGTGGATGACATCATCTTGATCACGTCCTCGGCTGCCTTGAAAGCATAGTTACTAAAACATCTTTCCAGTGAATTTGCTATGAAAGATCTTGGTTCATTGAGCTATTTCTTGGGTCTCTCCGTATCTCGGGACCCCGATGGCATATTTCTTTCTCAGGCCACGTATTCAATGGACATACTTCAGCGGTGCTAACATGGCCGATTGCAACCCCAGTTCAAACGCCAGTTGATACGGCTGGCAAACTAAGCACTAATGTCGGTCTCCCACTGGATGATCTGAGTATGTATCGCTGACTTGCAGGTGCATTACAGTATTTGACCTTCACGCGTTTTGTATGTCTCGTACGCTGTACAGCAGATATGTATGAAAATGCACGCACCATGCATCGAACACCTAAATGCACTACGCCGTATATTACGGTATGTCAAAGGTACCATCACCAAAGGTATCTACGTGCACCATGAACCCATCTCTTCCCTAGTATCCTACACCTATGCCGACTGGGCGGGATTCCCCGATACATGCCGCTCCACGTCCAGTTACTGTGTCTATCTAGGTGACAACCTCATTTCCTAGTCCTCGAAACGACAATATACCATATCACGCTCTAGCGCTGAAGTTGAGTATAGAGTCGTGGCTAATGTGGTCACAAAACTTTCTTGGATCCGAAATCTCTTACTTTGAACAAAAAGCATACAACTTACATATGTAATTCAACATCAACAATTATATAAACAACACAAAGATACACATATCCTACACATGCGTAGGTTATATGTTTTTCGTATGTAGGTTATATGTTTTTTTATTCTTAGAACAAGTGTAAGTTATATGTTTTTGTGTAGGTTGTATATTTTTTATTGACATTTAACGCAAACATGTATGAGATAGTTTTTTGTAATATTCATCACAATATAACTACGTGTTGATGGATATTGAGGTGTTGAGTTTGAAAATTTGGTTTTGAATAAAAGAAATTCATGTATGAATAAATTGTATTTGTGTAAGATAAAATTTTCGTGTGTGGGTTATATGCTGTCTTATTCTTAGAACAAGTGTAGATTATGCGTTTTTGTGTAGGTTGTATGTTTTTTGTTGATTTTTAATGCAAACACATGTAAAATAGTTTTTTTGGTATTATTCATTATAATGTAAGTATGTTTTGATGGATATTAATATATTGAGTTGGAAGAAATTAGTTTTGGATAGAAAGAAATTTTAATGTACGAATAAATTATACTTGTGTAGGATAAAAATTCTAGACACAAAAAAATAAGTTATAAAAATAAATGAGTTTTTAATAGTTTTCAATTATAATAATTTAATTAGTTATATTAATTAAGTAGATAAGTATTATGGTTTATTAGTTATATTAATTGAAGAAAGAGAATGATTAATACATTCTTTATTTAGCTTTAAGCATTTAAAACTTAAAACAAAACTAGTGGCTCATATTTATTTCTCGCATTTCATGCAGTAATATCATTTCTCTCTTGAACCATCCCCTATATATATATATATATATGGGGTGGGTTATAATAAAAAGAAATAGATTTCTAGGAAGACTAAGAATAAATCTAGGCCATTGGATCTATAATCTAGTGGTTGAGATTTGTAGTTTTTAAAATATCAAATAGTTTTCTAGGATTAAGGATTTATGCTACATAGTTTCCTAACTCTAAATTTTGTTTTATTTCTACAATTCCTACAAAACTATGTATTTTTATTTTAACCATTTTCTATGTATATATATATATACATATATATAGGTAAAATATCCAATACAATAATACATTAACGTACAATACGTACGCTAGTCCCTTTTTTCACGAATCGATTCATGAAATCACATCCCAACATCCCTGAATCATCAATACATACCCAATTAATCATCGATTCATCGAAAAAAACAGTTTTGGATCGTTAATCGATCAATTTTTTACTTTTTTCACGAAAACCGTTTTTGAGCATTTTATGAGCGTTTTAGTTTTGGCTGAGCGTTTTAGGTTTCCGGCTGAGCGTTTTAGTTTATTTGGCTTTAAGCGTCTCGCGTAACTATGGTACGTTAAGGCATTATTGTACAGTATCTCCACCATATATATATATATATATGTATATATATATATATATGTATATATATATATATATGTATATATATATATATAACACAAATTTATGGAAACTCACCAAAGTATTTTAAATGAATAATAAGTGTTCCATTTCGATGTAATGTTATTTGTTTTATTAACGAATCATTTGTGTACTTGACAGGTTTATGGAATAAAATAAATATATTGTCACTATTAATAGTGTTACGAGTTTATGAGTGATCTGCACGCTGCACCCGGGCGTATTCCGCTTAAAGTCGAAGGTGTTACACACCCCTGGCCCTCACTGAGAGGAAGGGGCACCCTTATGCGTATGTTTCATGGTTTTCAAACCACATGGTAACATAGTCGTCACCTCTTATGGGTAAGGTGCATGGCTTCATCCAATAACAAAGTTTTACCCCATAAAATTGATTCCATTGCAAATGTTGAAAAATTAAAATGAATTAATAATCAATTCATTACACATGTGGATAGGTATTGCCAATAATTGTATAGTTTGTAGGTACTTAAGGATCTAATCGAAGTGATAGTACATGATTTATCAATGCATAGATAGTACCAATTAGTGTCCATTCCCCTTAAGCGTGTCATATAATTTAGAAAACTTATTGACATATTTACAGGAAACGAGGCGAGAATAACTCGGTATCACTTATATCTATATTATATATAATACACCAAACAAGGGCAAATTAAGACACTTGATTTTAAGGGATTTACAATTCCTAATGCATAAGGCTATATGTAATGGGGCGTGGATTTGGGCGCGAACACCCCCCCCCCCTCCCGGGCGATTTTTGGGCGAAAAAGGGCGGGGGCGGGGTTCTTTTATCGCCTGGAGGAGATGAAGTTTATTATTATTATATTACTATTGTATATGTATATGTATATGTATATGTATATGTATATGTATATGTATATGTATATGTATATGTATATGTATATGTATATGTATATGTATATGTATATGTATATATTATATGTTGTATGTGTGTATATATATGTATACGCAAAAATGGATCCTAGAAACAACCCGAACCAACCGAACCACCCATTCCCTCCTTTCAGTCAACACCATGATTCGCAAAAACAACCGAACGTGAACTTACTACAATGGAACCCGATGAACCTAAACCAACCGAGCTATCCGTTTCAATTTCCTGACCCGAACCTAAACATGTACGCCAACCGAGCTATATGTTTTTTATATTTTTAGTTATGTATTTTTTTGTATTTCTTTTTAATTTTAATGCATTTTTATTTAATTATTTGAAGAAATTGGTTTTTATTTGATTAGTTTAATTATAAAAAGAAAATAATAAAAAGAGATACTGTGGGCCCAATTTGTAGCCCCTACACCATTACACCCCAAAAACAAATTCCCATCCCATGCTGACTGGGCGCCACGTGTCACAATTCGCCCCCATTTGTAGCCTCTCCATTACGCATAGCCTAAGGTACATGTGTTAGTAAGGGTAAACTTGTCTTTTAAACACAATTCATTCAACTTACAAGTTTGGTCCATCATCTTTAACCATATTATGTTTTTAATTTAAATTTTAAACTAACTTCTCACCCATAATCTGTAAACGACTATAGCATTTTCATACGTTAATATTTTTAAAAAAAATTACATCATAAAAACGAGCATTTTATTCTCTTTAATTAGAATATGATATTGTTATAATTTTTTTCAATTTAAATAAATTAATATGCTACGTATGGGTGTTTAGTGTCGGTTTTGATGGTTATGTTGTTGACGCATGATTTCTTTTTTAACTATAAAAACACTTGAGCAGAAAGCTCTCAAGACCTTGCAGCTATTAACCGACAGGATTAGGAAAATTTCAAGTTAGGCTATAACCTTCAAAACAGTATGATAGGAAACTAGTAGAAGCAAGATTCAAAACTAAAACCTCTGCTAAAAGGAATCGAGACATCGAGTGTGCCTGTGTGATCAAGTTGTATTGGTAGCAACAGTTAGTAAAATGATTATAGTCCCTCAACATAATCTCTTTTAACTAACGGCTTGTTCGTGATTGAACTTCAAAAATTGCTGTTTATTTGAGAATTTAATACTTTCTTTATCAAGGAAAGCGAACCCAAAACAACTTCCGACCTTAGCTCAGTTGGTAGAGCGGAGGACTGTAGTGGTGTACCATGGTAATGCTTAGGTCGCTGGTTCGAATCCGGCAAGTCGGATCCTTCCTTTTTTTTGCTTAAGGAAAACATGTGAATGATGGAACAATTTTAAAAAGCTAACGATATAAAAAATTAAGTTTATTTGTTATAAAATTAGTAGCCACATTGACATTGAAGTTAGCTTACTAAGAAGTGTGATGATTTAATCGTATGATGCCCAATGGATTCCTGATGTTTTTGCCAACCAAATTTTATAAAAATATTAATATGTGCACACTCATTTTCATTTCCCTCAATTACATTTCTCCCTTGAGTTTCCCGATAGTTAAAAGCACTATATATACTCCACGGGCGATTCACATATCCATCACCACCGATCGCAAACGCACCATTGACATGCACATCATCGACTCCCTTGATCGAAAACGCACATTGCACCAAATAATCCACTACCGGAAGTAACATTCCTGTTCAAACGATCCTTCTTCAATCATCTTGCAAGTTGCAACCCCACCCACATATCCTTGCCACACTTTATGGTTATGTTGTTGACGCATTTTTGTAAATCTTTTAACATTTTCCTATCCTTTTTCACTCTGTTCCAAGTCCAACACTAGTAGAGATATCCCATTTTTATACTGTCTGTTACTTTGCAAGCGTTATCAGGTTCAAGGGAAAATTGTGATGGGAATATATCCTTGAATATCCCTTGATCCAACTATTTACCCAATCAAAAGTATATACTCTCCACAACTCTTTACTCCATATCCTCAATGCAATTACTGGATGCAACCTTTAGGCCTATCAGTTTTCACTGTGTTTTCCCAACAACTAGCCATGCTACACCTTAAGGGCCTTTATTTCCATAACACCCCCAAAATCCAACCAAGTTTTAACATTTTAAACCAACTAATGATGACACATGTATAGTTTACATATGATTAATTGCTTTCATAATAGTACATGTGTACCAAGGTGTTTATATGTGCAAGCATGTCTACGTGTTTATTGTGGAAACTTGTAACAATACATTAACTGGCCGTTGCTAAATTCCTAGCCTAGGTATGTTGTTGAGGCCCAATGGAATAAAGCCCAACTAGTCTTAACTCGTTATTGGCCCAAATGAGTTGTTTGGGCCAGTTAGATTACTACAACTTAGAAAAACGAACCTGACTATGTGTACTAGACTTATTATATCTTTACACATAGATACTAATTATACTATATATTATATCTTTGAAATCCATGCATAAAAATGAATTAATGGCTATTTTCGTCCCTGTGGTTTGCGAAAGCTTCATTTCAAAGTTTGAATTTTTGTCAATTTAGTCCTAGTAGTTTTCATTTCTAGCCCATTATATCCCCCCTATCTAACAACATCCAAGTATGTCGTTAGTTTAAGGGTATTCTTGTCTTTTTCTATTTTAGTTTTAGATTATGCTTAATTTAAATCAATTTTCTTTTCTCTATAATACCAAAAGCAGAACGAAGCCCTAGATCATCAACCAAATTGTTCATCGACCACATTGTTCAAAACCCTAGATCATTAACCATGGTTTTTTGCTCATGTGGTTGGCCTACTGTGATTCGTACCTCATATACAGAGAGTAACCCAGGAAGACGGTTCTATTGCTGCAGCAAACAGGTAAGTTATACAATTGTATTGTTTTGAAATTGGGTTATTTTGCCCTAATTTTTGTCCTAATTACAACCAAGGAGTTTGGCTTGGTTGTTTGGGTGGATCCTCCAATATGTCAAACATGTGCTAAAATGGAATTGAAGCCCAAAAGAATGAAGTTTGCATTGACTTTTGTTTTGGTTGTTTTTTCCTTTATGTATGTTTCCACTAAATATTGAAGTTGTCTAGCTAAGATCTCTTTGTTGTATGGTCATGGTACCACTGTGTTGTCTTTTGTAGTACTAATTCTATGATATGAAAATGTATGGTCTTTGTTTGAACATATGGTTAATTAACAACTCAATGTTTGGTCAAGTGTTGTGTAAAATGTTTGACAAGTCAATTGGTTGGTTTTGTGTAAAATGTTTGAAAACTCAGTTGTTGTATGGTCATGGTACCACTGCAGTTGACTTTTGTCAAGTCAAAATTAACCAAAAACAAAAACATATAAATTCCCTTCACATATCAGTATGCAGATTATAAACAAACAGATCAAACACATATTTTAACTATGCATATTACCAAAATGTCTTTTACGAATACAGATTATAATCAAATATGCAGATTAACAGATTATACCACTAGCCATTGCAGTTGACTTTTGGAAGGTTAATATACCTAGCCATTGCAGTTGTATATTAATAGATTAACAGATTATATTGTTTTTGTTTGTTAAGTTGTTACCATCTTGTTAAACAGATTAAATATAAACAAACAAATCAAACACATATTGTTAAGTTGTTATCAATACAGATTATTTCATATGTATTTGTAAGGTCAAAATAGACCAAATACAAAAACATATGAAATTCCCTTCACATATAGACCAAAACATATCAGAATGCAGAGTTCCAAAATTATGCAGATTACCAAAATGCCCTTTATTAAACTGCTTATTCGGATAAGTTAATTTGCAGATTTGTGAATATAGATCAAACATTCTCTTTACATATAGACCAAAAAAGATAAACAAACAGATCAAACACATATTTTAACTATGCAGATTACCAAAATACCCTTTACCAATACAGATTAACAATACAGATCAAAAACATATTTATGCCCTTTACCAATACACATTACCAAAATGCCCTTTAACTATAATCAACTATGCAGATTAACAATATACCACTAGCCATTGTAGTTGAATTTTGTAAGGTCAAAATAGGCCAAATACAAAAATGCCCTTTGTCAATTAACCATAACAATATACCAAAATGCCCTTGTCAATTAACCATAACCAGGAGAAACATAAACTAAAATGAATCAAAAGATTACAACTTTTACATCCAAAGTAAAAAGACCCCAACATAAATAAACATAGTACCAAAAGATCACAAGTTCAAATAGTTTAACATCCTAATAACACACATTAAACCTCTGAACCTCCTGTTGCATCAGTTGCATCAACTTGTGTTCCTGAACCTCCTGCTTCTCTTGTTTCTCTTCTTTTCCTCTTCTTGCAAGATCTCTTGTTGTGTCCTGGTTGCTTGCAAATATTACATGTAACTGTACGACCCTTCCTTGGCAACCTTTTGACTCAGTTCTTTAATTTCCACAACAGATTTCTTTCTATTATTTTTTGGTCTATCAACTGCACATGGTACTTAGGAGCAGTCAATGTAGTGGGCCAAGGGGATGGTGCCCATTCTTCTTGGCCATTGATTGGATCTATGGTGTGTGCATAAACATTCTTCCATGTCTCTAACCAATACAATTTGTCAACACATTTCTCTGGCACACCATCATCCAATCCATGTTCACCCATATCAAAAATACATGCCACTGCATGCTTGCATGGAATCCCAATCAAGTCCCACATTCTGCATGTGCAAGACTTTTGGTCAACTGTCACAACATATTGCTCTTGATTTGGACCACTAACTTGATACTTTGTAGCCCCATTCCAAATGACATTACACTTAGTGGCACCCTTCTTGATTTTTTAAATGAAACTGTAACATTGGGTGTTAATGGCCCTTTACATTTTGCTATTTTCATATGCACTTTCACAATTCTTTTCATTATGTATTCCCTAATGTACTCTAGGCAGGTCCCTTCCATGTGTTAACTGCCTATTGAACACCTCACACATGTTGTTTAATTGTAAATCACTAAGTGCCCTACCTATAGTAATAAGCATAAGTAATTTAATTGATAAGGATGTAATTAACAAGAATGTAATTAACAACATAAAAAATACCAGTAAAATGTGATAGTGACCAATGCCTTGGTAGAATTTTCTTCAACCAATCATATAGCTCCTTATTTTCTGTAAACACCTGCTTCATTGCTTTGTTAAATGTTTGAGGAGTTGTTGCATATGCACACTTCCATAAAAGATTCTTTGCAGCTTGACCCTTCTACTTTTGTTTCATATTTTCCTCAATATGTCTCGCACAATATCTATGTTCAACATTTAGGAAAACGTTTTGTATTGCAGGTATTAAGCCTTAATTTTAAAACAACAATATTTGTAAGTAATTTGATATAAAACATAATCAAGTGTTAAATAATTACCTTCTGCCTGTCACTCATAAAAGTGAAATTAGAGTTAGATGTCAAATCCAGGTCATCAGCTAAAATCTCCAAAAACCATGTCCATGTACTGCTATTTTCTGATTCAACTATTGCATATGCAACTGGGTAAATACCATTGTTGCTCTCAACTCCAACAACAATTAAGATATGGCCTGGGTATATCCCCTTCATGAAACAACCATCTAGCCCCAATATTTCTCTTCCACATAATTTAAGACCTTCTCTCAATGGAGCTAAACATACATAAATCCTCTTAAACTGTCTAGTTGGGCTGCTAGGATTACAATCTCTTTCAACATCAATCTTGATAGTTGTACCTAGCATAAGTAAACAGTTTTAAGAAACATAAGTAAATAGTTTTAGCAAAAATTAAACATACATACATGGATTGCATCTAACCACCTCTTGACAATATTCTCTAAGAATAGCATACTGATCACTAAAATCATGCACAACATTCTTTTTAGCAACTCTTTTAGCCTTGTAAATCTGGTTCGGGGTGACTTGAACTTGAAACTTCCTTTGAATATTGTTTTTGAAATTTCATCATACTTTCATTTGGGTTGTCTCCAAGATCTTCCTCCAGTTCCTTTGCCAACCACCCAACCGTGCATAAACCAACAGTTCTAGTTTGTAAACATTGATGCTCAGTATCTAATGTTGTCACACACCATGTTCTTTTAACCCATCAAAAGACACATGTAGGACCCATGGGCAAGTGGGAGGAGGAATCTTATTCCTTTTAGGTTTGGATTTATGGCTGGAACTACCCACTTAGGCCCCACAACTTTTTTTACATTTTCTTTTTCTCCTTGGCATGGGATTCTCTTCTACCTTATTTTTCTTGTTATCATTATTTTCACAACTACCCATATTTAAGTTTCTCCCCAAACACACTACACGATACCTAATCTTGTCATTCTTCACAACATGAAGTTGTCTCCTTGAATGAATTGCATGAGTCTTCACTATTTGCTTTATCTCATCTTTACCACCAAAAGTTTGACCCAAGTAAAAAGGATAATATACTTCATCAGTTTCTTTTAAATGTGATTTTCTCTTTTTTTTCTTGTTCATCCTAATAGCTCTTTGCAATATAGTGTCATTATCGAGATCACTAAGACTATCAATACCATGTAGATCTAAATCATCTAATTCATCTCCTTTATCTTCAACATCTTCACCTTCATCAGATATATCATCCACAGCTGCTCTAAATAATTCCATATCCTGATTTGGGTTATCCATACTGTTTTCATTAAATAGGAAGTCTGAATCATAATTAGAACCTTCTGCCTCACAATCACTATCAAACCCCTCTACATCTTCATCAGATTCAGGCACCCGAACATTGTGTAAATCTTTGTCATCTAATTCAACTGCATCATCCTCTATAGGTTCATCAGATTCTGATTCATCATCTCTTTCCACATTAAAACAACTTACCATTGAAGCCTCTTTTACCTTTGATACAATGTGCGAATGTTCCACATACACCTCAATTACCTTGTGCACACTAATATATCCTATGAGGCTAAGAGCATCAGTAGCATTGGACAAGGGTCTTAAACCTGAATCTAAGTCCTCTTTGGGAATCCTAAAATAAAATTTCTAGTCTTTAAGAACTTCCTCTTCGTTGTAACCTAATTGTTGTACCATATCATTCACAATAATCACTGAAAACATATCAGCATTCACTCTATCAACAAAAGTAACCATACCCCATTGTATGTAGTTTCTGGAGATTTCTCAAACTCTCCCCCATGGTGGAATTGAATTGTAAAATGGTCTGGAATTCAATGGTTTCTTTGATTAATAGATAATAGTTAGGGTTAGGGTTAAGGGGTTAATACATACCGTATACAATGTTTGGATCGAAATCAACAACAGGAGCTCTGGTATCCCACATTTCCATGTTGTTCTTCAGTTAATCACACTTAATCGCTGGTTCTTCTTCACTTGTTCTTCATTTAATCGCTGGTTATATCTTCGTATCGTATCTTTGTTCTTGTTATTCAGTTAATATAAGAGTTAATTGTAATATCTAAAAAGACTATTATGACCCTGAGGTAATGTCTAAAAAGACATTTCTAGCCCTCAGGTGATAAAGAACTAGCGGCATACTTGGATGCCGTTAAACGGGGGATATAATGGGCTAAAAATGAAAACTACTAGGACTAAATTAACAAAAAATCAAACTTTGGACTGAAGTGGCGAACATTGCAAACCACAGGAACGAAAATAGCCATTAACTCCATAAAAATTTACAAAGTTATGTGGTCTTTCAAATTTCACATGTATACCCCAAGTAGTTTGAAGAGGGTAACACTCTAGGCCCTTTGAATACTATTTCGCATATCAATAGTTAACTTGTTATTATGATAGGACGTTATTGTACAGTTAGTCAATTACAAGTTACAACGTCACCTAACGAACTAGTTATGAAACTAACAGGTCCCTAAGAATACAACTATTACAAAAGTAGTCCTTCAACTTCCAATAATATAAAAATGACACAAACAGTCCTAATACTTTTCTATTCGCCACAAAAAAGTGTCACAAAGTTTTACACCAAGATATCGTTTGCTTTTAGCTATCGTAACAATATTAAATTAGTCACATGTATGCTTATTTGTCATCACGTACACACAATTTGGCTTATAAATACTTCATATATTTAGCCGTGTAATGCTAGTTAAAAGAGTTGATGATAAAGCAACATAAATACAAATAGAACAAAAGAAAAGAAGAGTGTGGTTAAGTAATTTCACTTAATTATACAGATTTGGATGCAAACATCTTTGTTTCTAAGAGTAGAACAACTAGAACAAAAGTAGTGCCAACGATTACCAAATTAACTTGTCTTTTGAGTAAGAAAGCAAGTTGAGTAAGAAAGCAAGATTGAAGAACTCAGTTTAATTATATATTATGTGTATACCTAAAGCACTCAGTTATATAGGCATACCAAATTTAACAAGTTCAATCTGCATTAACACTCTAATTATAGAACTTAAATTGTTCAATGATATGCAGAGCAACACACTTTTACGTTAATGACAACAAGTTTGAAAATATTGCAAACTAGAGAAACGTTTAGTGTCCATTTTATTATGTATACATATTTTAACACGTCTTCATACTTATTTTTACATTTTCACACTTACTTACATTAATTCATGGCATGTTGCTTTACGTTAATCCTACGCTAGTTTTCACTATAAAAACCTTACCAAGTTACATTCTTTGTTCAAAGATTTCTTGAGCAAAAAAGCATATATATTTCGCATAATGATGTCTCGTTTTCTGATATTCAGTCTCTTGCTGGCAACATGTTTGATTGCTTTTGCTTCTGACCCGAGTCCTCTTCAGGACTTCTGTGTGGCTGATCTAAATAGCCCAGGTAAATGACTGTCAAAGATTATGGTTTAATATATGATATGGGTGTCCATATAAATATGTTTGTTTATGTGATTGCAGTATTCGTGAATGGTGTGGTTTGCAAAGATCCAAACCTTGTGCAAGCCGATGATTTTCTCTTTAGAGGGCTTAATATAGTGGGAGATACATCGAATGCCCTGGGGTCTAACGTGACTGCAGTGACCGTAGCACAGTTACCAGGACTCAACACTCTTGGTATTTCGTTGGCTCGTATCGACTTTGCTCCATGGGGTATTAACCCTCCACACACGCACCCTCGAGCCAGTGAAGTCTTGACTGTTATTGAAGGCTGTCTTTTGGTCGGTTTTGTCACATCTAACCCTGAGAACCGCCTCATCACGAAGATACTGGTGAAGGGTGATGTGTTCGTCTTTCCACAAGGTCTAATTCACTTCCAGAAAAATATAGGAAATGAGTGTGCTCTTGCTCTTGCGGGCTTGAGTAGTCAAAACCCGGGTGTGATTACTATTGCAAATGCTGTGTTTGGATCAAACCCTGATATCGATCCGAAGATTCTTGCAAAGGCCTTTCGAGTTGATGTCAATGTGATTGAAGAAATTCAATCAAAATTCTGAACCATTATGTGATCACAGCAATACAGCATGTGATATCATAAGTATGCTGTTATATTTAAGAATGAATAAAAGACTAATGTTTTTATTGTGACAATAATTTCTTTGTTTGACCCGACCAATTGTTTTGATATATAATAAAAAAGGCATGGCTAAAGCCCTAAACTAAATTCATCAGCATTAATCGGGCTTAATTTAAAAGAAAACAAAAAGAATATGTGTATAAAGTATAGGAGAGAAAAAAAAAAACAATAGATACTATAGAGATCATAGGAGCTTAATAACCGTAAAATTAAACTTCTTCGAAACGCTAAAGATATCGTCAACAACCATGCTGCAATGATGTCTGAGTCCGTCGCTACTGCGCTGTTGCAGCAGCCTCCACAACTGTCATTTTTTTTTATTTCCTTGTATTTTGATCATGACTATGTTTTTTTGTTTGACCATGTTGGAAATGGTAAAAGAAATGAGTTTTTGAACCAAGTGTAAATGTGTATTTTTCACCAAACTTGGATAGAAATATTTATACGCAATAATTGGGTTAATATGAACATAGATTATGAGTTGTGTTCTATGACGTGATAGCTATACAACAAACCAAGCTGTGTTCAAAACACATATAAGATGAATGAGATATCGTTGTCAAAGTTGTGTGTTTAAATATATTAAGCCTGCGGAAATTAGATGAAAATAAATGGAAGGAGCGGGAACTTGTCCCACCCACGTAAGGAAAAGAGACAAAACACTTAAGAGTAGTTTACAAGGATGGTTACCCGCACCACTGTGAGCTACCTCTTTGTTTTTAACATGGTGTCTCAGGTTCGGACACAGGTGGTGGCAAAGACGGTTGGCACATAGTAAAGAGTAGACTGTTAATCTATAAACATATACCCTTTAATCTTTTCCAACAATTACCTTACCATGTGCCATTATCATTGTTTGAGATCAGAACAGTTTGGTTCATGATTCTCTTTTAACTGTTTGACAATTTTAATGGTTTAATCTGTTTCGTTTGAAATATGTATCCAACCATGTAAATTGCGCTGACCATTTAACCCTGCTTACTGTCCGTCTTTATACCCTTTTCATATTTGAAATATCTAGTCATGTATATACACATTATAGTCATAATCATCTGTAAGAATTTAATCATTCTAATGCAAACTAATTATTTTATCAAAACCAGACTTTACACATCCCTGTTTTAGACATGCCTTTTACAGTTTGCTCATCTAAGGAAATCGCAGATAAGTCTACTGGCATATAAGGCGGTTAGTTATACAAGTTCAAATGTCCTCTAAATGATACCTAAACACAATTATTTATGATGGTTTTAAGATTCTATGTCACTTAGCCTAACAACTTCCCTCAACAATCGATGAACCGCGTTCCTTACATCATCAGGCACTTCAAACCGCGTAGGCAAACCATACAATATGATAACCCTCATCACAACAGCCAAGTCCATATTCTTTGCCCCCTTCTTCCATACACTCTGGTTTACGAACTTGCATGATTCTTTTAGGGTGCACTTGTTGCATACCTGAAAATCAACTGAATTAAATCAATACTCTTATCAGTTATTGTTATACATATAAAAGATAGGTGTCGCATACGGTTTCTTCACGGATTCCAAAGAAAAAACGCATGGCCTTGGCTGAAAACACAGTTTTTCGCCTAAGGGAAGGGCATCCAAACTGAGCCACCTTTTTCAAATCACCAGTGGGTAGCCACCTAAACATTTTGAGAAAGGTTATGAGGCGTAACACATATAAGTATAGTAGAAATATATAAATACTATTACGGGTCTCATATGTACGTCTTTCCATTTTAATACCTTTCATAGAAACTGGAAGTGGAAACATAGAACAAAGAGGGTGTATTTGGATGTGCGTTTTTCAGTGATAACTTTGCATACAAGAATGAAAATTAAAAAAAAAACCCAAGACTATGAGTAAACTTAAGAATCTATGAGTGATGATACGTTTATCATCAACTCTGTTTCTGTTTCAGCAACTTCTTGCCTGCTTTTCAAAACATGATGTCTCGGCCATAAAAAGCATACACTCCAACTTCAATTCCTACACAAAACAAATCCTACTGTAACTCTTACTAAGACCCTTGCTAATCAAAAAGAGTCTCATGCTTGGTTTTAATCCCAAAAACCAATGTGTGATGCGCGAGCATCACTTACGCAAGACAAGTCGGTTTTTTTTTAAATACTAAAACTATATTTATTGACAGATAATATTATTTTAATTTGTTAACTTTTAAACACTAAAATATTAGATATTGGTATCATCTATGATCAGGTTCATTCACTCGATGGTCTAGTTTGTTCAAATACTCATGCCCATTACTCAGAGCGTCTCACGCTTTTCAAAAACTAAACTCGTATTCAATAACAGAAACTTAGGCTAGGATTCAGGTTAAATTCCACACATAAAATCCTAAAAACAAGTGTACGACGGAAAAAATCATACTCACTTGTAGATTTCTCGATGATCTTTCGCAAACTCTTCGGCCGCAAACTTCAAAAAATCCCGACCATATTCGTTCACAAAACAAGAAACATCAAACTTATTATCCGGTAAAAAATTCGCCTTCCCAAAATACCCTTTTGTATGCAAATAATTAGCAAACAAACCCATATCTGCTGACAACTCCATCACCACATCTTCTTTCTTACACTCTGTTCTTGATTCCGGTTTTTGACTGCCACTCGAAAACAAATTCGATAATTTCTTTAAACCCGGTTTGGGTCCTTGAATTTGGACCGTTTCGGACAACCCAACTGCTTGTGTATAACATGTTTCCAATGCGGTTGTGTTTTTAGTTGAATTTGTTTCATTTTTTCTCAATTCTGCTTCCAATTTCTTCAAATTTTTCTTGAGGTTTTCTTGTTGGTGCTGGAATTGGGATGAAGGCGAGGTAATGTGTCGGGCATGGAAGAGTTTGCGGATCGGATACAGGGTTTTGGAATTCGGGCGAAACATTAGGGTTTAACAGCAGATAGATGAGAGCTCGTTTTAGAAGTGGAGTGAAATAAATCGAAACTACCTATTTGAAACCCCAAAATTTAAACTCCGAAACAAAAACCGACGGTCTGGTCTTATTTTTGATACAAACTGAACGCTAGTGAAACCCGAAAAACCGTATTGAATCAAATTTTCTAAATTTACATGTTTATATGTTTTTATATTAAGTAATTTATAAGAGTTTAATATATATCATACGTAACTCAAAATTTTTTCCCCAAATGTACAATAATCAATTTTGTTAGTGGTTAACAAAATTACTTATATCTAAATTCATTGTTTTCAGCAAACATTTTTTGTGTCCTAAAAGTTTCAAGATCAAATGGCAAAAATAAAAGTAAACCGAAACTAAACCTAAACAAAAACAAAAACAAAAAACGATAAACCGAAACCAAATGATTTCAAACATCCAAAACCCAAAGTTGTGATTTTTGGGTTGATTCTAGCCCAAACAAACCCAAACCAAACCATGCATACCCTTACCTAACTTGTCAGGTTTTGGACATGTTTAAAGTGCAATTTAATGATTTCGAAATTCATCATTTGCATGATTTTAAATTCTTATTTTTTATAAAGAATTTTGGTAGGAAAATCACATAAGAGTGTTAATAATAAATAGGTATTAAAGAAACACTAGGTCTAACCCGATATGGTTAAACCTAATATCTCACCCAAGAATAGATTACGGACGATAATGAGTTCCAATAGACGGTTCACTTACAAAACCAAACACTGTGAGCTCGTTACGAGAAGGGGATAGGGGGGTCTTCTCGTAACCACCCTCGGGCGTGAGAATCAACATGGTAAGTGATCCGAATATATTTAGAGAGTTTAGAGAGTGTGGAATCGGATCCTTTTATTGTTAGACCTCATCTTGTATAATCAAAAGGGAAGGGTTGGGATAGCTGTCTCACTCAATGGAAGCTTCTGTTGTCATGGCTGAGCATGATGACCTTTCCTGATTGGTTGGACAGTCTGTCCAATGATATTCTTTCTTTTTGTGCAAGTACCGCGCTGGCCCATTCCTACTGGTCCATCGTGCGTCCATACAATTGTCAGGTTATTGAGCAGTGGCACCTAACCAGGTGTCCTGCATGTGGTGGTACTTCCGCGGTGGTATTTCCGCTGTGGCTTGTTTTCATTATTATGAGGTTGTCTTCCGCGGTGGTCTTGTGGTGCCTTCGCAAATGACATTCTTTCTGCGAGTTCTTCCTTTTGACTTGTTACTTGTATGGTGTGTTTGGTACCTTACCTCCACAAGTCCCCCAGTCTATTGTTGCTTCCGCGATTCATTTCGCGGGTGGAATATTGGACTTACTATTTGTTTTCGTTTTTTGCTTTTGACGGTTATGCATGTGGGTACTTATGGGAGTAATTACTGGCTGTCTTGTCTACATCGAGCTGTGATGATGTCATCGTGTGTATTAAACAGCTACTCATTTACTTCAGGTGGGTATAAATGTTTTTGCATGCCGGAGCATTGAGGTCTCTGTGTTCAGTGACTTGTAGCCGCTTTTTATTGGTCACCCTCGGATCGGATCTCCAGCTGTCAACTTCCTCATTTATTTCTTGGGTATAAATAGGCGATAAGTGTTCATCTCCATGCATTTTATTTTTGGGTGCTTCCTTTCTTTCTTCTTTTTCCTTCTTTTGATATCTTCTTTGTGCAATTTGACCATCTTGACTGGTGTGTTGCCTAGTCCAAAATTATTACGTGTACTCCTCGGGTCTCCCGTGGTGAGTTATCGCGGTTTTTTCTGACCAGGCTTCATCACTGTCAAGTGTCTTTGCTTAGGTTTTTTATGTGAAAGTTGGCATTTTGAGTATTTCTCTTGGGTTATTGTTTCGCGATGTATTGAAAAACCTTGGGTTAAAAATCTGTTTTACCCATGTATCCTTTTAGGTGGACCTTTCCGCGATGTTTTCCCGCGGGTCCACCGCTGTGTAAAATCCCATTAATTCTTAGTAGTAGCTGAATGGTAACTGGTGTTTCGATACGGATAAGATTTTACCGCAAATGGGCCTGACTGTGCAGAAGGTGCTTTTGTCAGTCACGTCTTTTCAACTGTGCGTGCGTGTTGTCCACGTGCTCACTTGGTTTGAATTTTTTAACTTCCCGCGTGACGTGTCACTTTGTTATTGGACCTCCGGTTTTTCTGGAAATCTCGATTTTAACCCTAACCGCCATCGACGATTAGTATAAATATGCTGTTTGCTCTTCTTCCCTATCATTTTTCTCTTGTTTCTCCTTCTGCTTCATATTTCTCTCGTATTTTCGTCTATTTTCTATACTTTAATGGCGCTTTCGTCGACCGATAAGAAATCCGGTAAGGGGAAGGGTAAGAAGAAAACCAGTGGGTCCTCTATTCATGATGTCGTCGCGTCGATCTGATTATGAAACTATTATCGTCGTATCACATACTCCATCCTGGGAGCTAGAATTTCTGCATAGAGGTAGCACTGCCATGGATACTCCTCCGGGCAAGTTAACTCTGTACTCTGAGTTTTTTAGCGATGCGAATTTCCTTCTTCCCGTTACCACGTTTGTTCATGATGTTTTGTTACACTATGGCTTGCATATTACCCATGTTCATCCACTAGGTATGATTCGTTTATGTCACTTTGAGTTTTTCAGCCGTAGTCAGCATATTAAGCCTTCTGTTGACAAGTTTTTGGTATTCTACAAGATGTATACCAAGGGTCTTTGGTATGGTTTCCTTCTTCGTGACAAGAAATAACTTTCTTCGGAGATGCCCTGTGGAGCTTCCACGAGCGGAAGCAAAGGTTCCTTTTCATTAACACCAATGCCATTTCCATATCGATGAACTACCAAGATCCGTCTGTTCCCATTGAGATGACCCTCTGCACGATTTTCAAGATCAGTATTGGTTCAAGACTCTTACCACGCGGAAAACTCCTATGTGTTTCTGATGTATATAAAAATATACATCTTTTTAGCATTAAATAATCTCTAAAAACTGCAACTTCTATCGTATAATATAGTTAAAATAACTACTTATCATGTTAGAATGTATTTTCAGGTGAATCCAAGCCTCAAACGAAGAAACGAATGAAAAACCAAAGAAAACCAAAGAAAACAACAAAACATGGGGCTGTGCTTCAGAAAACATGAGGCTGTGCTTCTGAGAACATGGGCTGTGCTTCTGGAAGCACGGGGCTATGCTTCTGAAAGCACGGAGCCGTTCTTACCTTTCAGAAAAGACAAAAATCTACAAGAAAAGACAAAATAGTGGACAACTAGACACGGGGCCGTGGTGAGTCTTCGTGTACGATCTGACAACATGCAACTGGGACACGTAGACACGGGTCGTGCTTAATAAAGCATGGGTCCGTGCTTCTATCTCCAGACAGCCTATAAATAGAGGCTCTTGTGTCATTTGAGAAGTGTGCCTTGAAAAGAATTCTATACATTTTTCACTTATAAAACCACCCACTAACACTCATATTGAAGATCTAGTGAAGGGTTTGAAGGCTTGGAGGTCATCACCATCAATCATCATCATCAACCATCATCATCATCATTAAGAAGGAAGACTCATCCATATTTGGTTAGATTGTTCTAGTTTAATCATGTGTTTGTTATCATCATCCATTCTAATGTTCATAACTATGCTCATTATGAGCTAAACTCCATTTACCATCTAAAATCTATGAAGAAGCTTTGTTTTACTTGATAATTATATAAAACATGTGGTTTAGTCTAGTAAAGTACATGGTTATCTTGCAATTATCTTTTGATGAGAAATGTTTCACCATCTTAAATCAACAATTCAAAGTTGGTGGTTGTCAATTCTATTGGAAGTCATTCATGATCAATTCATGTTCTTGAAAGATAGAAATACTTTGATAACTTATCGAAACACGGAACCTTATATTGTATTTAGAAATGATGAGATATAAGTTATGATCTATTTCTCTTAGTTTTGGTAATCCAAAAATTGCATTGCTTAGGATATCATGCTAGTTCAAGAAATCATATGTTAACGGAATGTGTAATTATAACCTACTTAAATCAACCAAGGGGAGGTTGTGTGGCTAAACTACAACCACCCGAAGTTGTTAGAATTGGTATTTGAAAAATCGAAGTCAATCCTAATCTTTCTACTTTACGAAACTACTTGCCAACTTAAATTGACATTCTCGAGGTAGCATGACATTAGGAAAGGGTAGACTTTAAAATGAGCATGCTACTCCTTTTTTGTCATAGATGCTCGCTTAGAAATGAGGAGCTATCTATCATATATTATTACGGCAAGTTTTATCACATGTTTACATATTAATTATCGACGATAAAATGGAGTGGATTCTTGATCTTAGATGGTAACCTTCATATAATTGAACTACTCGTTTAGAATCTCTCGTGTTGGTCACCTATATATTATATATAAGTATTTATATTATATAAAAGTTCAAAAATTAACCCCAAAATGATTAAAACCTCAGATTAAAGTAAAACAACGATTCATTATTAGAAACATTTGTGTCTACGGATCGATACTTGGTTCTTACCAATACTATTCTACATATACGATAGGTACACTTGCCTATTTTGTGTGTGTTTAGTCTTTGTAAAAATCACTTTTATAAATTTAAAACACGATCTTGTGCAAAAGCTAAATATCCAATCCATTACATTTTACAAGCCCCACTCGCACACGCATCAAAGTTTTTGGCGCCGTTGCCGGGGATACATGGTACGTTTCTTAGAACGATTCAAGTTTTAATTTAATCATTGTTTATAATTGTACAAATTTTTAACTTTATTTTTATTTTTATTTTTTATTAAAGTATATAAATTTACGGCCAGCCTAATTTTAACCTTTATTTACCTAATATTTACCTTAGCTGAATTAACTTAGACCTTAGTTTAGTTTAAAATAGCTTAGCCTAACTCGTACTTTAACTTTAACTAACTTTTACTCTAGTTTAAATTTTGATTTAACCCCATGTATGTCCTCTACATTCGGACCTGAGCTTGTTTCTCCAATTTCTGAACCGGAACGACTCTTTCGTCGACGAACGCATAAACGGACTGCAGAAACCGCCGAAACAATCAAAGACGAGTCAGTAGATGCCACCACATCAGGAGAAAATCAAACAGAAGAAATGATGGCGGCCCAGAACAATGAGCCGAACATGAGCCAATATGCGAAGCCAACTCTTGAAGGCTACGACAATGGAGTGGCTCCACCCGATATCACCGAACATTTTGAAATCAAATCAAGGACCATTCACATGATGGAAAATTCAGTTCAATTTTATGGTCTCCTTGACGAAGACCCTCTTTCTCATATATCTCGATTTTTACGAATCTACGGAACATTCAAAATCCAAAACTGTTCAGAAGATCAAATCAAACTAAAACTCTTTCCTTTCTCTCTAAGGGATCAAGCCTTAGAATGGATAGAATCTCTTTCCTCTGGTTCCATCACTACCTGGGACCAGGTGGTTGAACAGTTTATCCTCAAATACTTTCCGCCTGATAAAACTGCCAAATACCGAGCCAGCATTACCGGATTTCGGACCGATGATGATGAGTCATTACACCCAACATGGAAGAGATACAAAAGTCTTCTGAGAAGATGCCCTCATCATGGGCTGGGTGTATGGTTACAAGTACAGACTTTCTTTGACGCACAATCCAGGCAAAACAAACATGCCATCGACCAAATCGCTGGTGGAGACCTAGGATCCAAATCACCTAACGCATTTGAAGTCCTGGAGAAGGCATCAAAGAAAAGTTTCGCTTATAACCCAACAATATCTACACCTACCTATAAAGGAATACACCACGTGGATTCCAACACTCTTGTCACCGCACAACTTAAAGCCCTTTCTAAGAAATTCAAACAACTTCAATCCGAACTATCGAAAACCAAGATCACCTGTGACACCTGTGGTGGAATTCAAAACAAGTGACTGTAAACAAGTCATCATGGCCATGGAGGAAGTCGATTTCATCACTCGTCAGAACAACGCTTTCAGCAACAACTACAATCCAGGATGGAGAAACCACCCGAATTTCAGCTGGAAAGACGGAGGTAACACTCAACCCCTACCCGGATTCGAAAAAAGACCGATATATCAACCCTTCCAATCAAAACCCCAATTTCAAGATCAAAGTTCCAGTAGCCATCAAAACTCAAGCTACTCAAAAATTGAAGAAATGTTGATCCAAATCATGACAAAGACAAATGAAGCAGAAAAGAAGGCCGACTCAAGAGCTGTTGATATTAGCGGAGTATTATTAAAACA
>NW_027501696.1:0-62579 GCF_021521415.1 Bidens hawaiensis
GTACCTCTTTGTGCTACTTGAATATTTTATTAGAGGTTACACTTGATGAATATGTTCCTGAGTATGTTACTGAATATGTTACTGAGTATGTTACTGAATATGTTACTGACTATGTTAAATGTTATGTGTTCTAACTGTTTGTATGTGTGTCTCTTTGTGATAACTGATTATTTTATTAGAGATTACACATACTGAATATGTTACTGAGTATGTTACTGAGTATGTTAAATGTTATGTGATCTAACTGTTTGTATGTGTGTCTCTTTGTGATAACTGATTATTTATTAGAGATTACACATATTGAATATGTTGCTGAATATGTTTTGATTATGTCACTGTTTTGATGTTAACTGATAGGTGCTTGAGTAACTATCTGTGCAATTTGCTTGAAATTGATGGTAATTCTTAACTATCATGTTAACTGATCTGATGTTTTGATAAGCTGTTTGATCTATTTAGGTGAAACTGCATGCTTATGTAATGTCATGAGTAATCAATGTTTATGGTTACTTGAATATGTTCTTAATCTGATATTCTGAAGTTGTCATTGAATGAGAGTACAGTCTGTTTTTCTTGATGATGTTAAGAATGATTAAGATTTGAATGTGTGATGCAACTGTTTGTGTCAAAATGTCTGTTATGTCAAAATTATGTGATTCAATGAAATTTATAATGAATTTTGCATAAATACTATATTTTGGTCAAAACATGAGCAAGTTGATTAATGGTGTAGAGATATGATAAGATTATTAAGTTCAAGCTTTTAAGAAGCTTAAAAGAAGGATTTTTTAAAGGGAAAGTCTCAAGTAGTTATTTTTGCTGAAAATTATGTCATTTGCCCAGTTAGAAGGACATGCACTTATGTATGTTTGGTCCTTAAATCTCTACAGATTCAAAGGATAGCCATTGACCTGAAAACTGAATGCATTTGGGGCAATTATAACTTGTTTCTTATTTCTTCACTTAAAACTATGTCAATAACTCTGACTTTGACAGGGCATATATTCACATGTATGTTTGGTCCTGTTGACCACTTTTGGTCAAAACAGGATAGCCATTAACCTGATAAGAAAGAGATATTGGGGTGAATGAATATTAAAATGTGTTTCTGGGAAATGATAGTACATTGACTACTTAGCTGATCATATGGAATTATTAGGCTAAAAAGGCCTAGTATAGTCATTAACATGTATGGTTACTTTCCCATGATGATGTAAAATCTAAGGTGATATAAACATAATGAATATGCTAATCTTTATGTGGAGATGCATAGTTGTTTTGCATGTCTCAAGATAGATCTCTCCGAATGATATGGCAGAAAAGTGATTACCCAGTCATACACGAGCCTGTTGTTATTTGGTCAACCAAAATGAAACATTTTAAATATGACAAAGAACATGCTTTAAGAAAATTTGAGAAAATATCAAAAACAAGGGGAAGAATGAATAAATCAACCAAAAGTTGATAAGTGTTTTAAATATTTTATCAAACAAGAGGGTTACAACAAGAACTACAAAGATGTTGGCAAAATCTGTCTCATCTTGAATGAAAGGATGTTGCTAACAGTAAGTCCAACGTTCAACCTCTATATATGTTTGAGTCTAAAAATACAAAAATACAATAAGTTCTATCATACAAAACTATTTTTGACCAAATACAGGAGGTTGGAGTAAAATTGGGGTGATCTGGGGAAAGCCAAATAAGCTTTGAGAAGAGATATGAGGCATCACAGCACAGTGTTGACCATTATTGCATTATGCTCAAATTGAACTTTAATCATATCACCAAAGAGATGAAAATCATACTAAGTTTATACCTACTATTAACCTATCTAAGTTGTCATAATAATGCTGAGAGTGAAGTAATGAGATAACTACGTAGTCAATATGATCCCATTCCTGAGATCTTTTCAGTTTATCAAAGATATTGTTTCGAAATGAATTATAACTGAAATTTGATCTCTAAATGCACCATTTGCTCTTAAACTATGTTCTGAAATGATACATAACTTAGAAATGTCTCTTACAAGTGGTTTTAGTCAAAAAGTGTTGCATTTTGCCTAAGATAGGTTGAATATGTAAGTTCGAGTAAGGTTTGATGATTTATAACCTTCTCGAGCACAAACTGTTTGAATATGTATTTTCGGGTAACCTTTCCGAGTACAAAACAGTTGATTATGTGTGAATATGTAAGTTCGAGTAAGGTTTGATGATTTATAACCTTCTCGAGCACAAACTGTTTGAATATGCTGTTTCGGGTAAGGTTTGACAGTTTTCAACCTTTCCGAGTAAGCTTAGTCATTTCTGACTAACTTTATGATTTTCGAGCATACTTTGAAGTGTTTACACTTTTCGGGTAGAGTACACTGTTGCACTCATTTTCCCGAGTAAGCTTGAAGTCTTGAGATGATTATGTGTTGAAATAGCTATCTTTTAACAAGAAATTCTTGTTTCGAGTAAGCTATGCATGTTATATGCTAGTTTCGAGTAAGCTATGCATGTTATATGCTGATTGTGTTTCCAAGCAAACTTTGTGAACTTGAGTATGTACACTGAGTAAGCTTTGTGTGAATATGTTGTTAGGAGAGGCTTGTTAATCTTTCCGGGCACGCTTAGATGTTACTGTTTAAGTTTGTCATGTTTCGGGTATGGTTTGATATGATAAGTTCCCTCGAACAAGGGCATACCTGATGATTGAATGTGTTTATCCTAGCAAGCTTAGTGCTAACTTAGGATTTTCGGGCAAGCTCTATGAAATTTTAGACTATAGCACACTTAAATGTTTATGTGTTTAATTTAATGTCGAGCATGCTCTGTGATATGTGTGTTTATGATTTCTTTGAAATTACAAGTGTTTTCGGGCAAACTTTGTTTACCGAGCACACTTTATATTTCGGGTACACTCGTGTTCCTTCAATATACTTGGTAATTTTCAAAACTTTAACTTTCCGAGTACACTGTCTGCTAGAATTTCTTTTCAAGCACACTTTCTACTATATGAAAGTTATTCAGGTATACTTTACATAAGATTGTTGTCTGAGCACACTTTACATTTGAAAGAGTGCTCGAGCACAATCTTCATACAAGCATACTTGAATGAATGTGTTACCTGAATATGTAAGTCAGTATGATACAATTGTTTAAAGATTCATACTTGAATGAATGCGTTAATTGAATATGTGAGTTGGTATGATGAAATTGTTTAGATTCATACTTGAATGAATACGTTGATTGAATATGTTAGTTAGTATGATAAAATTGATTATGATTCTTTTTAGAGTTTGTGATAGATAAGTTTTAATTTGAAATTGAGAAATTCTTGAGTAACTTTATCTTTGCATACTTTACCATTCTGAACACACTTTTAAATAGATAAGGAAACCATTCTTGAAATAGATAAGAAAGTTATGTGATAAAAGACAAAACATTTTTAAAGATTCTCACTTTATCTGACATGCTGAAGAAAAGAAAAATATGCAGACCTTTATTCATAACTCTTTTCTGATAAAGCTGCAGATATGTACCTTACTTTTGACTTAACTCTCTTTAAAAGAAGACCTGTATATGCTACTTAAAATTTCAAAATTCACATTTCAAGAGTGACTCACATTTGTGTTTTTGTGTAGATTTCAATATTATTCAAGACAACGGTTTGAATTGAAATATTATTTTTACCTTAATTTCTTTTTACTTTCAGATCTAACTGATAATTGTGTGTTCATTGATGTAACAGAAAATCAGCAATGGATCCAACTCCAAGTAATTCCAATTCCTACAAACATCATCTTTCTGAAGAACTGAAGAAAGCATTGCAACGAGTTCAAACCCTAATGTCTGAGGTTGAGAAGATCTCAGCTGCCCCAAAACAGGGGGAGAAATCACTAAATCATGGGGAGAATTCGCTGAAGCTTCTCTCATTTTATGAAAAGGACAGCTCAGATGATGAAGCTGACAATGTTCCAGAAAATGAAAGGAAGGATCGTGAGGAAAGAAGGAAATTAAAAGGAAAAGAAATTGCACAAGAGGATGTTGAAATTAAGAAAATGGACTTTGAAATGAATACAATGGACTCTGAACTGAACGAATCTGAATCAGAAGCCAAAAGAGTCTATGAGCAAAGAATGACAGAAATTCATGACAGAGAATTTCTGAGTCAAATGTTGTCTAACAAAGACTTTGAAGAACAAGAAAATTTGTTGAAAATGTTTGAAGATGAGAAAAGGCTAAGAGACGAAGTGATAAATAAACAAAGAGATGTCCCACAAGAAGTAATTGACAACTGCTTAAATGATAAAGAAATTCCAAATGGTGTGCTAGTATCTCTACTCAAGTTGATTAAACAAGAAGAACCCGAGACAGAAGTGAAAGAGAAACTAGACACTGTCATTGACATGATTTCAAAGGCTTTAAGCAAAGAAAAGAATACTCAAGACAATGAACTAAAAGGTTTGAAATTGAAAGATGATTTAGAACAAGAAGTGGAAATTCAAAAATTCTTAAGCAAATATGGTGGTAAACCAAAATTTTTGACTAAGAATGGAATTCCTTTTGAATATGTAAAAGTAATGACAAGAAAAGAGATTTTGAGCAACTTCAAGAAAATGAAAGGACAACAGCTGAACTTGAAGAAGGGAGCCGTTCAGTCTCTGGTTGGTAAGAACAATGGAATGTCCAAAAAGATGGTTGATCTATCAAGGATGACAATGAAAGGGAAATCCAAAGTAGAGAAATTCTGTAAACAGACAACATCTTTGCTCTCAAAGGAGAACAACACAAAGAAAAGAAAAATGTTTGTGACTGCTCAGGAAAAACCAAAGCAGATGCACTTGAAGATGGATAAGCCTTTTGTCAAGGCTGCTGTAAAAGCCAAAAACCCTTCAGTCAACTACAATGTTATGCCAAGTGGAATATTCTATGATTCCAGGACTGAACATCTGAATGTTATGTTGGAAAATGGAGAGATTGTGAAGATCTTCTCTAAAAATGACTTCAGAAAATTCAATCTATGGAAACTGACTGTGATTGCGGCATTGTATCTCCCTGATTGTAAGGAAAGACAAAGACCTACAAGTGACAAGCAATCAGAATTGCTAAGATTCTTGAGAGAACAAGAAAAATTGGACTTTCCATGCCTAAACAAGCATCTTTGGCTAAATTGAAGAATGTTTAGGATTTGCTTATGTAATTTTTACTTATGTAATTTGATTATGAAATTTGATGTGTATTTTGCTAAGTGTAAGTAACCATAGAGTGTTTTGGGTCAGCTGAGGTGTTCCAATCTAGGGGGAGATTGTTGGGTCAAGAATTTGTCCCAAATGAGGAGATTTGACCTAAATGAAGAATATGGAAGATTGGAATCTTCTCAACCTCCTCAGAAACTGCTAAGTATTGAATCCGAGCACACCTTGGACCTTCGAGTAAGCTTTTACTTAGCCGAGTACGAGATTTTGCCTCCCGGACAAGGTTTACTTCAAATTGTCTTCTTAAGTGGATATCCGAGCAAGGTATGCTTTTTAGTGATTTCCGAGTAAGGTTCATTGATTTGGCATATCCGAGTAAGGTTCACTTTGTCAAGCAGGGTTGTTCTTCAAGACCAAGTATTTTACTCTTCCGAGTAAGGTATGGTAAACCAAGTCCAAGAAGCCAAGTAATTGGAAGACCGGGCAAGGTATTCTTTAATAATTATGGTCCGAGTATACTTGATGAGTTAATAGAATATCTCTAAGTTATTTCGAGTAAGGTTCTGCTCAAGTAAGGTATGTACTCCCGAGTACGCCTTATCAATAAGTTGTTCAACTGACAATGAGCCGAACAGGACCATAGAAGAACATGGTTGCTCGTAAGGATTTGTCGAGCAAAGTTTGATAAGTCCAAGAAGATTGAAGTCTACTCGGTGAATATTTTACTTGGTAAAATATTCTTTAAGTAAAGTCTACCCGGAAACTGATTCCGAGTACACTTCTATGTTTACCAAGTCTGAAGGAAGGCCGAATACACTGCGTACTCAGAGACTGAAGTTTAATGAAAAGCCTACCCGGAAGACTTGTTTTACACGTAGATTTATTTTTAAATATGTAATTTGAATATGTACTATCGGATAGGGTTTCTAGAAGGAATGACAGCTGTCCTAGGTTGGCAGGCCTATAAATAGAATATTTAGGGCACGCCGCCAAAGGACACGAGGACACGACAGAGAAAAAAGAGACAGCACAATACGGCTAAGACCGACACAATTAATTGAGAGAATATTTTGTGTGTGACGGCTGTTCTAGGATTTCTTATAAACCCTAAATCGATTACTCCTTTTGTATGATTAACATTATATAAATGGAAATCTTTTGAGTGAATCCTGTGTGTGTCTTCTTTCTTTGAATATTCATTGCAACCGTATGTTTGTTATTGATTCCGCCTTTAACAAACGGTCATCTTTCTAAATACAGCAACCCGTCATTAAATCTCTTGTCGACACGATTAATTTTGTGTGAGTTATGACATGATTGATTAAGATCCGAGACGAATCGACCATCATAAGAAGGGACCTGACAATTTTAGCCATACAAGCAAATGTGGTTGGTTTAATTTGACATGAATCATCAGAATCCGATTCAGTGTCATCGTCAGATGACAACTCATTTCCACTTGCATCTTGAAAGCTCTCGTGCATCTCAAACATAGCCAAGTTTGCTTGATTATCATTGCACAATAATCATTGAGACCAATCAGATCCATCAGCAGCAGACAGCTAGGCATGTGATCCTGAAGCAGAAGGTTTACTGCCAGACGGTTTGTTAGTATTATCACCCTTTTTCACAGAACTTCTTTCATAATTCCGTGGTGCATTATATTCTTTCTTCGGCTTATCACACTCTTTCGCGAAATAACCAAATTCTTGACAATTAAAGCACTTGACTTTCAGCTTATCGAACCCAATTTTCTTGTTCAAAGCTGGTAAATCCTTACCAGTTCTTTGCATGAATTTCTTCACCTTTCTCACGATCATTGCCATGTTCCACTTAAGATCCATAAGATCCAAATCATCTACTTGATCATAATCTTCATCGGTTAATTCACTCGTTGCAATTTTAATACCTACCAAATTCGCATACGATGTCATAAAAGCACATAGAAACGAGAAGTTCTGTTCAGCTTCTTTTATGTTCACATTTGGTAGTGGAGTGAAGTTGTTTGTAGAAGAAAATCCACCTGATTTTCCAGTGTTCCCAGTGTATCCAGATTCCATAAAACATGCATTTGGATCACCACTAGCTCAAGATCCCACGTTTGCATTTTGAGTGAGAAAATCAGTGATCGGAGCTGTAGTGCTACTTAAAGGCATACATCCTCCATAGAAGGATGGATCTTGAACTTCTTTTGATGACTTTTTACACTTTAAATCATATTCTCTAGCTTCAATCTTTTGCATAAAATCTGAAGTAGTCAAATCTTCTTTTTGAAATAATTATTTTCTTTTAACACCATAAGAAATGTTGAATATGAAGTAGGTAAAGAGTTCATCACAGTATCAATCTTATCAGTTTCACTTGGTTCCATTTTTAACTTAACCATCTCAGCGATAAGATGATTGAACCTTGTAGTCATTAATTCTACTGTCTCTCCATTCAACAAGTTAAAGTTTCTAAATTGAAACTTCAACATTACCTTTTTCTTTCTTCAATGTTTCCCATACTTCTCATTTTAACATGATGAAATAATGAAGCACAAATCTTGATACTCCTAACTTGATGGAATATCTTATCAGGTAAAGCCATGGTAAGAATTGAGTATGCTTTAGTCCAAATCTCTAAAGCCTTCTTCTCTTCTTTTGAATATTGTGAAAAGGCTTTAGGAGTAAAACCAGTAGTTTCATCACCAATCTTTGGTACAATATAAACTTCATAAAGACAATAGGAACAATCTGGATGAACAGAACCGAGATGTGCACGAAAACGTGGTTCCCATTTGGCAAAATCACTGAATTTCATCAGTCGTGGACATTTTGAATGAGATCCAATTTCTGCATCGAGATGTAACATTTGCTGCATGAGTGCGTTTTGAGATGCCAATGCATAAAGACCAGCCATGGTTAATTCCAAGATCAAACTTAATAAAAGTTTAAACTTTTGGGTTAAAATTGAAAAATCTGTTAACGAAGTAGAAGTTGTTAGAGTAACAAACTAGGAACAGTATTATAACGAGTTAGATTATAACGAGTTAGTAACGAATCAAGTAAATGTCACTAACGAATCACAAATGAATCAAGATAATAACGAATCAGTAACGAATCAAAATGACGAATCAAGATGACGAATCCAACTGACGATTCAAGATGACGAATCCAACTGACGAATCAAACTAACAAATCAAGATGACGAATCAATGCTTAATGTTAACGAAGCAAGAGACACGAATTAACTACCGTTGATAACGAATCAACTACAGTAAATAACGAATCAGGTTGTTAGATGGTTATAACCAACTCTGACACGTGGCATGAATTTGTTCAGAAAAGGTAACGAATGAGGACACGTGTGTAACGAATCAAATATAACAAATTAACTCTTGTAACGAATCAACCATAACGAATCATCTCCATTGTTGAATATTTAAACCTTCAAACTGTTTTTCCAGAAATTTGGAAAATTACCAGATTCAAGAACACACTATCCCAGTATTAAATTGTAAAACAAAATCAATACTCAACCAAATCGTTCAAATTATGGCTTAAAATACTCGGAAATCAAACGCGAATCCAATTTACACAATCCCGTAACCTTAACCGATCAATTAAACCAAAAAAAAAACAAAACATATCCCCTGTTCCGTACATAAACTCATCTGAACAAAAACTGATCCAAATCCACTCCAATTCACCAATCAATCCACACACTATCGCCTCAAACCTTCCCGAACACAAACCAAAACAAATTCAATCCATAATTAATAGATCCAACTGTTAATTCAATCAATTCAAATAAACTCAATAACGCTGAAAACAATTCAGTAAACAAATCAATAATACTAAATCAAGAGCAATCAGAACACCGAAAGCTTTGATACCACTTGTTAATCACGAATCAGATCTAAACGATATTGATTATCAATTATAGATCTAATACTCTATTGGATCTTGTTCATGATTATACTCTTGATTAGTTATATATATTAGTTATTAGATTTGTGTATTAGTAATATGTTAAGTGAAGAATTAAGAGAGAGATAATTTGGACAGAGGTTCGTTACGTTAATCTCAAAACTAAAATTAACAGGGGCATGAACACCCCTATATATAGACAATGAAACCAATTCGCTACATAACCCGTAACGAATTGGATTCAGTTCGTTAACTTACAGACTCTATAAAGGAAAACATAACGAATCTTTGATTTGTTATGCCCCATTCGTCAACATTCCATGACTAATGGGAACAAACATAATGAACTAGCAGTCCATTCGTTAAACATCCTTAACGAATTAGCCATACATTAATGAACTAACTGATATTTCATAAATATCTTTTCATTATGATAATAATAAATATAAAACGATAAATACAAAATGGCGAAAAAACACATTGACAAACATAAAGACACAATGACGAAAAAAACACAATGGTAAGCAAAAAGACACAATGACGTAAATTTTTTTATTTTTATTTAACAAAATCATACTCATATTAAAGATAAAAAACACTTATTATTATGGTGAATTTTATTTAAAAAAAATATCATATGAAAAAGTTATAGACGTTTAACATTGATGAGGAAATTAACATGTGACTTGCATGTGAAGAGAGAAAATGTATACTATTACTTTTGTATCCTTTTTTTCTTTGGTCCACATTTGAGACATTCCAATTAATTATGGTTTCTCACACTTCTCATTTTTGTTGACACCTGTAGAATAACCAACCCTATATTTTTAATATTGTTATTTGTTGGTTAAGGTTTATCAATGAATGCGAATACCCTGTTCGGTTAACCGATACAAATTTTAATTTGATTCGTTGTGGAATGATTTTTTCAGTATTAATATGTTTGAATAAATAAGAATAGATCTAGTTAAACTATGATATGATTTTCTTAGAAATGAAAATAGGCATAGTATTGCAGCTAAGTTCATAGATATTTATAGAAGATGCATATCGAACATAACCCACTTCAAAACTAGGCCATCTATTTGAACCACCATTCACGTGATCAGCCAATGAGATAACCACATGGCAAAGCAACCAATGGGGTTGCAATTCTCTACATCACAAGCTAAATGACAACAGTCTGCATCACATAATCCAAACCATGACAAAACTCTGTTGGTTGTATCATAAGAACATAGGAAAAAATAAGAACCACTAATATGTTAACTCAATCATAAACTTATAATAAATATATGATTAACCTTTTTTACTTGTAGGGATAGTTATCTTTGAAGAGAGTGAAACCTTGATTAACCTTAGGATGTCTTAGATTTATGGAGATCAATGTATGAGATAATTCAAGTGGTGTTTTTATTGCATCTTTTCATACACACATAAAAGACATCAACGGGCAAGAGTTTCTAAGACTTTTTCATATTATGCAACTATATCCATCAACAATTGATAGGTCAAATTGATAAGTTAATGGTGCTGCCCCCTTCATCCCATTTATAAAGGTTGGTAGCGGAAAGTTCCAAATACCCATGACATAATATCCACGGGTCATCTAGGACTTCCTTAGAAGTCATCCGTGGGTCATTCTTATCACCCGCATGAAAAGGAAGGACACATTACAGAAGTACAAACTGCACTAAAGGGTAAAAGACAGCCCGTGTACGCGGAAGCTTTCTAAATGCGGAATGAAGAGAGGCTGACATCAGCAAGGCAACTGTAACTAACTTACTTCTAAAAGGTTAATGCAAATATTCCTTCGTGAAAAGCACGTGAAACGGTAGCCAATCAGAGGAGGACAGCTGGATAGTTTGTTACAACCATGCACATGGCTAGCTGTCATTCAATATCAAATATTACCACGTGTCTAGTCAGTTAGAAAGAATATCTTCTAGAAGATGACAGCTGCACCAATAATATTCCTTTTACCACCGGTTATACATACTCACTTCATCATCATGAGGTATTCATTCAGACTCCACATATTACATCAATTACTTAAATTACTTTCTCTCTATAAAGAACTGTATTGATTATCACACCTGATGGTGGGTACGGGAAGACCCCCACTCTTGTCCTTCCCGTGACGAGCTTACGGTTGTTTTGTTTTACAGGTTACCATCATCAGAATTAATAGATCTGTATTTGTGTTAACACGTTTCCTATTTTGTAATCCATATCCGGTGGAATCATCGGTCTAACCTATTCGGGTTCAGATCTGTGCTTCTTCATTGGCGCCATCCATGTTTTTGCTAGAAATTAAAATGTTGGGATAAGATTTTGACATATGATGATTGGAATCTTCTCAACCTCCTCAGAAAATGGATAAGTATGGAAACCGAACAAACTTAGGCCTTTGAGCAATCCTAAAGTTATTCAAGCAAGGTATTTTGCTTTACGAGCAAAGTTATCTTTTTGAAGTCTTCTAAGTGATATTTCGAGCAAACTACACTTCATCAAGCAAGGTTGTTCTTCAATTCGAGCAAGGTTTGTTTCAGAGCAAACTCTTGACTTAACCAAGCTAAAACCAAGTATATTGGTGGATCGAGCAAGGTCAAATAAATAGTGGTCCCAGCATACTTGAAGGAAGTTTATTGAAGAAATTACTAAGGACTTCCAACGAGCAAGGTTCAACCTCGACCAAGCTACAGTGTCACCAACACACTTAACTTGTTCATATAAGTTAAGTAACAAATGGTTGAAGGGATTCAAGAAGAACAAGTTTGCTAGTAGGATTTATATCGAGCAAAGTTTGATATAATCAGAAGATTAAAGTCTGCTTGAAGGATATTTTCTAAGGAAAATATTCTAAGTAAAGCTTACCCGGAGAACTGTTCCAAGCACACTTAAGGTTACAAAGGTCTGCTCGACAATGACAAAAGCCTACAAGCTTACTCGAAGACCTGTTTACACTTGTAATATTTTGAATACATTTGAACATGTTAAGTATCATTCGTTAGGGTTTCTAGAAGATGTCAGGTGTGCCTATCCAAGGAAACTTTAGGGAACGCATATAACAATGGACACAGAGCGAATATTGTGATATGACGGCTGTCTCTTTCCTGAAAAGAATACCTTGTACGGAGAAATTGCCACAAATACAAATATTCTACCTAGAAACCCTATTAAATTTTCAATGTAACCTTCACAATATAAATGAAAATCTTTTGAATTACTTTGTGTGTTTGTTACATTTTTGTCTGTTAAGCAACAGTTTGAGTATTATGGATTCCGCCTTTAATATTCATTGATTCTTCACAAAAGCAGACCTCATAACCGTCTTGTCAACACGTTTTTGTTGGTTACGAGAATGATTATTGTGTGTTTAAAGTGAGTAAATCGGGACATGAAAAGTGGTATCAGAGCTTGTGTCTCTGCATTTGTGAAGAATTATTGCTGATTTGTTGCTTTATATTACTGGTTTTGAAGATGAAGAATCACATCCGCTGACAAATGTTCCATTAATTTGTGACGTCAGCTGCCCTGTTTTTCATTTTCTCAGATCTACTATTTATTTGAGGTTTAAAAGCGCTCTTTACTCAAATTTACATTTATTTCTTTCCTTTTGAGTCCAGATCTTGTTATTATCTATCCAGATTGATCAGATATGAGGATTTAATCCACATATCTGGTCGTTTTTCAAAAGTTTGTCAAATATTAAATTTTTTTCTCATTTCTAAAACCTTTTCAAAATACCAAAAACATGTCTGGAGTAATGCAAATCTCTTCCTTTCTTCTTGTAAAAGAGGGTCTTGTCAAATCTCTTCCATACAGGGCTTTGTTTAGCTTATACACCCTGTTAGGATAAATAGGGTCCTCAAAACCTGGTGGTTGAGAAACATATACCTCCTCTTCTATCTTTTCATTTAGGAATGCAGATTTGACATCAAGTTGGAATACCCTTATATTCTTTGAGGTAGCATAAGCTATGAAAATTCTTATTTCTTCAAGTCTTGCAACTGGTGCAAAGACTTCCTCAAAGTCAATCCCTTCTTCTTGTAGGCATCCCAAAGCTACAAGTCTGGCTTTGTTCTTAATCACAATACCCCTTTCATCCCTTTTGTTTCTGAACACCCATTTGGTTACAATTGCATATATGTTTCTTGGCCTGTCTACTAGTTCCCAAACTTGTAGATCTCTGAATTGAGTCAACTCCTCTTTCATTGCTTGTACCCAACTGTTGTCCTTTAGAGCTTGAACAATATTCTTTGGTTCTATTTGGAGTAGAAAGCCGGAGTACAAACAAATGTTTGCAGATTCAGAATGACTTCTTGTAACCCTTTCATATATATTACCATTGATCTTTCACATATACTCTGTAGGCCTTTGAGTGTGTAGAGTAGTAAACAAAGAAACAGTCTAAGGATTTTGCTTCAAAGTTGTTCAAGTAATCCTTGGTGTTCAAAAGAGAACATTTTCATCCAGAAGGTTTGAGAAACTTGGTAGGGCTTTCTATTGAACAAGATTTCATAGAGAGTCTTGTTGTGACTTTTGATAGGTAGTACCATGTTCTGAACATAACAAGCTGTGTTTATAGCTTCTTCCCAAAAGGTAACAGGCAGATTTGCATCAGCTAACATGGTTCTTGCTGCCTCAATGAGTGTTCTGTTTCTCCTCTCAACAACACCATTATGTTCAGGAGTTCTAGGAGCTGAGAATTGCTGAAGTATTCCTTTATTGTTGCAAAGTTGTTCAATCACTCCATTCTTGAACTCAGTACCATTGTCAATCCTCATCACTTTAACCCTTTTATCCAATTGATTCTCAGCTCTTGCCACACAGTTCATGATTAACTCAGCAGCCTCATCCTTTGTACTTAGGAAATAAACCCAAGTATATCTTGAGAAATCATCAATGATCACAAGACAGTATCTTTTCTTCCCAATGCTTGGTACACTCACAGGAACAAAGACTTGTGCTTCTTTCCTTTCTGACATGAGACAAGGTTATCATACAATTTGAACTCTCTAGTAGGTAAGTCAATAACATGCTCACCTTTGACTAACTTGTTTATGTTCTTGAGATTGACATGACACAATTTCCTATGCCACAGTTGACTCATTTTCAGTGACTTTAGAAACAAAACGTGTGCCACCCCTTGAAACAACATCCTTCATGTTAAGTTCATATAAAATGTCATTCCTTGGGGCCATCATCATGATCATATCAGGTGGAATAACATACTCAGGCCTTAAGATGAAACAGTATGAATCATCAAAGCAACTTTATAACCTTTATCACACATCGGGCTATGCTCAAAAGATTATATTGAAGTCCTTCAACATAGAAAACATTGTCAAATGTAACTTTACCATTTGTCAAGATGCCATTTCCAACAATTTTACGTCCATTCTCATCACTGCCAAATGCCACTGGACCCTCAAACTTCTCTTCATAGTTAACAAGTGACCTCTTGTCACAAGTCATGTGCCTAGAACATCCACTGTCCGTATACCATACTTCATTTAGTGAAGTGGACTGTTCCTGCACATTACAAAGAGAGTGATTAGTTAGATGATGAAGTGCAAACTATTTCAACGTGCAAATCATCAGTTTCAATTTCAGTAGCAGCATTGGGTGTGAGCGTTATGGATTCAGGATCTTCATGAGTAACTTCAATGTGATCTGAATCATTAGTTTCGTATCCACATTCCCTTGGAGTTTTCATAAATGAAGTTGTGCTATGACAATCAGCCACTACATTGTTACACTTTTGAACAACATAGTCTTTCTTGCTTGAGTAGTCTCTCACATCAATATTCATCTCCTCCTTAACTTCAACCTTAGGTTTCCAAAGAAATCCTTGAGGTTCATAACCATGTGTCAACAAAAAATTTTCATCACCAGTTAGTTCAGTTGGTTTCTTTCTAGGAAAGACACCTTTGTTTCTCTTCTTTTCATCACTTGCTGAACCTTGAGTATCATCAGACTTAACTGATTGTCTGTCTTGATTGGGGATAATTATCAAAGGTTGAAAGTTCTTCTTCACAATAAATTCAGTCTTGTTGGGAGATCTGCTTCTTCTACCTTGTTCAGCCATATGTTTCTTTGGTTTCAAATCAACTTTCATTTATTTGTTAACCTTATTTGCAGCTTGCTGATCAGTTTCATTCATCATCTCCTTTCCACACACCTTTCCCTTTCCCAAATATTCATCATGTTTTTGTTTATAAAGCACAAAGTCTTGTCCAAACTTTGTCTCATTGGGAACATGGAAAGGCTTAAAATTGAATCTATCACTACAAGAGTCAGTATGGTGACCATATTCATCACATTTCTTGCACCATACCTTTACTTTGAATCTTTCATGATCACTTCCCTTCTTAAATCTCTCACTTGGTCTTGGTGGTTTGACACCAAGTGATTTCTGAGCCTTTAGACCATCAAAGTCAATTGAAAAAGGAAAAAATTATTCAATCTTGATATCTTGTCTTTCAATTTTGCCCTTAACGAAGACAATTTTCTTCATATTCATAGGCTCTTCATCTAGGTTTTCTTTATGCCTTGACTGCCTTTTCACATATTCTTCCATGGTTTCAACTTCCCCAATATCAAACACTTCATGGTTTGAGAAAACTGGGTAAATTGGAATGAAGTTGTCACCAACAATTGTTTCAGTGACCCTTTTCTTGTTGTTGTCACTAATTCTTTGCAAAACAGCTTTGCTTGGTGACCTAACTGCAATATAACTCACTTTTAATCTTTCACATATGTCAAAATACACATGTTCTCTCTTCATTATTTCATTCAGTTTCTTCATCTTTAGAATCATAAGTGGCAATAATGGAAGTTTGTCAATTGATTCAGCTTTCTTCAGTCTTCTTCCCTTTTCAGCAGTTTGAATTTCTTCATAGTGATTTGATCACTCAAGTCACTTAAGTCATATGCATTCAAATCATCAGAATCAAATTCATCCTCGAAGACTTTCACTCCAATTGACTTGTCTTCTCTTACATCTTCTTTCACTACAAACTCTCCCTCTTTACTAACTTCAACTTTCTTGTAAAGATCAACAAATTCCTCTGTCTTAAAAAACATCTCTAAATTGTTGAAGATAACCATCCCTCTTTTCTTTGTCAACCTTATGCAAAAAGTTGTTATTGAATGGTGGTGGAACAGCCTTGTACTTATCTTTCTCATTCCACAAATGTTTCCTCTGGAGACCTAATTCTTTAAAAATTCATTATCAACTTGTAATTTTGTGTTCTTCACCTTCTCTTCAATCAACATCTTCTTTAAGCCATCTATCTTTGTGATGTATCTCTGCTGAGCTCTATAGCTACTCACACAATCATCTTCCAAACTTCTGATCTTCTCTTCATTAAAAACATCACTTGCTTCATACCCATTAATGATGCTTTGTTTTCTGAAACACTCACCCTCTAGCTTGCCTACTTTTATAGTCAAAGCATTAATTTTTTCATGTAAATCAGTTGTAGAGTTTGAGTGTAGCTGAGAAGACGATGTTCCAGCCTCATTCTCAATCTTTGCCATAAAAGCAATATTAGCCTTTGAGATGTCATCTGCATGATCACTCCAATCAAAGTTACGTTAATGTTGTGCAGAAACAACTACATTCCCTTGATTTCTTGGTTGAGTTTGATTGATTATGTTGAGGTTATTTTGTGTAGCTTGAGGGAATTGAGTTCTTTGGTATTTTTGATTTTGAGGCACAACTTTTTGATTATTCATTTGGGGCTGTTGTTAGTTGTTGAAGTTGGGATTGTTGTTGTTGTTGAAGGTGTTGTTTCTTGGCTGATTCTGATTCTGTTGGTACTGTAGCTGGATTATAGGCTGTTGGTTTTAAAACTGATTCATCTATAAATTTCTGGGCTGATTACATTCTCTGGCAAAATGTCCAGGCTGTTGGCAATTGTAACATATTGCCTTGGACTTATCAAATCCAATCCTCTCATTTGGACCAGAGACCAGAGATCTACTAGTCCTGTTGAACAACCTCTTGCTTCTCAGTGCAAGCATTGCAGTTTGCCACTTTAAATCTATATCCTCAAGGTCATCAACATCTATTTGTTCCAGATCATCTTGTATGACACTTGTGTGGATTAAGTTTTTGGCCACAAATGCATTATAGGACTCGGTGAACATTGAGAAGAGTGCTTGAGTATCATTTTCTTGACCATTGTTTCCACCAGAGTAAGGCACATGTCCACTTGCCATTGAGGCAGAGTCATTGTCATCAATAAGTTGGATATTGAACCTTAACTGATTTCCTGGATGACTTGAGCTACCACCAACAAACGATTTTGGTGTATCAACACCATGTTCGGTTGGTTCCTCTATGATGGGAATCTGTTGTTGATTCTTGGTAGACAAGTTTCCCATTGTTTCAATAAGAGCATTAGACACTTGGAAACATGGCTTCTCTTCTTTGATCATTTCATTCTTGATCATCTTTATCTCAGTAGCCTAAAGGAAGCAAACTACATCATCCAACTTTAGTTTATTAAAATTGTGCTTTTGTAGAATGAACTTGCAAACAGTTTACCACTCCTTCGGCATCGAATTCAGCAACTTGGTGTTCAAGTCAAAATAGGTCATAATATAGTCGGTTGTTCTTAGGTCTTTCACTATAGCCAAGAATCTCTCAAAGAATGATTTCAATCTTTCTCCATCCTTGTATTTGAACCTTTCAAGTTGTTGCTTGAGCCTTTGTTTCTTTATGTTCTTGAGCTCAGTGTTCCCCTCGAACATCTCAAGGATTGCATCATACATCGCCTTTGCGGTAGGATGATGTGCAACCTTGGTAAGAATTTAAGAAGGCCCTGTCGTCCACTTTCCTCATCCTATCTCGAACAGCAGCAGTAGCACTTGCACCATCAGCAGTTTGTGGACCATTTTTGATAGAGTTCCACATGTCTACATCATTGTAGCACATAGCCGCTTCAAATAACACTTTCCATTTGGTGAAGTTTTCCCATCCATACAGTCTAGGAATCTTTTTGTGGAAACTTACTGCTCTTCAAAAACCAGACATTTTGGTATTTTGAAAAGCAAAATCAGTAAATCATTGTAAAAACAGAGTAAAAATCAGATTTTGAAAACAATCGGATCTGAGAATCAAATCTTCAGATATGATGTATCTGGTTCGATTGGAGCAAGTTTAATCAATAAATATGCAATATTTAATTAGAATAAGGAAAAGAAAACATCGGTAAGTTGTAGATCTGGACGGAAATGAAGAACAGAGCCGCTAACGTCACTCTTTAATGAAACAGTGTTTTGCTTACGTCATCGTTCTTCTTCAGATCTTCAATCAGCAACAATTTCTTCACTCAAATAGCAGTAACAAGCTCTGATACCAATTTTTGGTCCCGTTGAATCTGGGTATGTATGGCTCACACTCACAATCAAGTCATAACTCACACAATCAATGTGTCGACAAGAGAGTTAATGACGGGTTGCGAATGTGGGTAAGAAATCTGTTTGTTAATGGCAGAATCAGAAACAAACAGAGTTGTTGCTAAAGAGGTTAATAAATGTAACTAACACACACAATCACTCAAAAGATTCCCATTTATATAAATGATTCATGCAAATGTTGGTTTATTAGGGTTGTAAGGAATGTATTTTCTGTAATAACCAAGGATAGCCGTCACACTCCATCAGGAATATTAGATTAAGTCTGAAAAGTGTAAAGTGGCAAAATCTGTCCGTAGGAGGCGTGCCCTAAAATATTCTATTTATAGGCCCACCACCTCTTGACAGCTGTCATTCCTTCTAGAAAACCTAATGATTGGTACATAATCAAATTACATATTCAAAACTAAACTAAGTGTAAACAGGTCTTTCGGGTAGACTTTGTATCATTTGTCTTCTTCGAGTAGGCTTTGTGCCATTTTTTCCTTTATGAGTAGACTTGGTAACCTTGAAGTGTGCTCGGGAACAGTTCTCCCAGTAGACTTTACTTAGAGTATTTTCCTAATTAAATACTCACCTAGCAAACTTCAATCTTCTTGACCATAACAAACTTTGCTTGATATGGTCTTACGAGTAAACTTGTTCTTCTGAGATCCTTTCAACTCTTTTCTATGAGAATAACTTATTAGCAAAGCAATGTGTGCTTGGTAACACTGTAGCTTGCTCGGAGTTTGATGAAGGCCCAAGTATTGACGAACAGGCCATGTTATATTTGGAGGCCCCTGATCGTGTCTCCAAAGGTGGCCCACGAAAACGGGCATAACTTGGCCCACGAAGCTCCGTTTCAGGCCTACGGCGGTTTGGCCCCTGTCTGAAGCCCAAAAACTCCTCCTAAATGAAGTTTTGGGTCTTTTTATCTTTTTTCAGCAATGTGGAGATGCATTGATGAAATATTAATGTTTCAAGATACATCTCTCCACATGATAGGCAGAAAGGTAACTATGTAGTCATACACAAACCTATTGGTATTTGGTCTATCAAAATTAATCATTCTTATATGTATGAAGAAGACCAAAAATTGTGCAAAAAGATTATAAATCAACTAAAAGTTGATAAAAATCCATACTAGAGAGTTTAAACCAGAACTTCAAAGGTGGGCCACCATTATATGTCCTAAATACCTTGAATGAAAGACATGTAAGTCCCAACTGCATGGCATGCAAATCCAACGTTCAACATCAAAAGTTTGATGTTTGAATTGATAAAATTATTTCAAAAGTAAAAATATCTATGTCTAGTCATTTAAAGAAATTTTGACCAAATATAATGCGGTTGAAGTCAATTTGGGATGATATGGAGAAAGCCAAATAAGTTTTGAGAAGAGATATGAGGCATCATGACTAATTAAGTGTTGTCAATTTATGTATTATGTAACAAAATTAAACCTTAAACTTATCACCAAATCAATGAAATTCATTTTACGTTTTTACCTGCTATTAACCCGCCTAATTTGTCAAAATAATGTTGATAATGAAATAAAGAGAGGTGATGTAACAACTCGGTTTTTCAATTTATTATTTTTATCCGTTTACCCGATCCGTTTTTATAACCGGGAAATTTATCCAATAAAATATCTCGTTATTTGAGATAATATTATTATATTAGTATTTGTTTATTATATTTATCTAATATATAATATAAACTTTTGTCTATTTTCAATCTTTGTCCAAAATTAAACTTTGACTTCATTTTGAACCCACCTTCATAGTTCAAGGACTATTTTACAAAATCTGTTAATTATAACCCATAACCCATGATCCAAACCGGTTTTCTAACCAACCCTTAACCCGATTGTAACTTGTGCCTTAATTTTAGTCATTATTTTGGAAATCAAATCAAGATACATGTTATTCTTACTTTAATCGGCCTACCGACACGATAAATTAGGAAATTAGATCATATACGATACGATTTGATTTAATTAAACGATACGCCTCTAACCCATTTTTGATTATACGTTATATCGATCATAATAATCCAATTAAACATATCCATACCCTCCTTGTTGCAGCACCAATCTGAACCCAAATATCAATTGGATTATAACAGGCTGTATGATCCATTATAGTTCATGTTCTTGATCCATTATTGCCGTTCGTCTTTCACCTTTTATCCATGATTGTTTATGGTATATGAGTTGTGTAATCTGGTCGTATAAAACCGATAATCAAAAGCCCCAACTTAGATTAACCACTCAATGAACAGATTCATAGATTGAACTTGTTAGGGTTTCTTGTATGAACTAGTAGGTTTGTGTGTTTGTTCATATTTATTCGTTTCTGATTCTAAACAACTGAAACACCCAGCTCAGTTGGTTGGGTGTGTGTTTATCTCTCCTGAGCAGGCCATTGGAGCAGGTTCGAGTCCTGACCATGGTAGTTTTGGTTTTTATTTTTATTTTTAACTATTTAAGGGATCTAAAAGGTTATATTAATTTAATATAGTTAATATAAAATATTAAATAAATGTTATTCTGTTAAGCCGACATATAAGGCGAACATTTTTCCAAACTTTGGTTTCACACCAAATATATATGTATAAATGTATTAGCTTATTAAAAATTTATAAAGATTTTAATATTTAAAAAGAGTATTAATCTAAGATATATATATTTATTTAATCTTGTTAATTAATATATTAAGATATAGTTACAAGCATTTTATAAAACAATCATATTTTATATGAATCTAATATATATTATCTACTATTTATAATATTTATATCAAAGGAATCTTTATTAATAATATATATATATATATATATGTATGTATATGTATAGGTATTGGATCATTTCAGAAGTTTTTTTTACAGCGAGAAGTGCGAGAAGTGAATGTGTAACTTCATTAATCCCTATGTGTACGTATGTTAGTATATGTGTATGTATGTTTGTATGTGTGTAGGTACATAGGTTTGAATGTGGCTCGGTACATTTATATGTTTGTAGGTAGGTTTGAATGTGTAATTAAGACATAAATACAACCAACCTACATATATGAATGTAACATCATATGAAAGGGAGTGAAATTAGGGATTAATGGAGTTATACCTTCACTTCTCGCACTTCTTGCTGTAATATTACTTAACGCAAGATCCAATATAAATACATTAAACGTATTTTTAGATCGAAATAAACAAATTTCTTTATAAACTAAAAAGTTTTATAAATATTTAATTTTAAGTATTTTATATAATTAAATCCTATTTATTACGATACAACTTTAGTAACAAAATTTGTAATAAATTAATGTATTAAATAGTTTTCGTAAGAATATACCCGATCATCATATCCAGAACCATTATCTAGTCTTAGCTTTGTAATTCAATTCGTATTTATTTTCCTCAATTTATGTTACTTAGGATTTCTCGTCGGTAATTCCCGGAGAGATTCGTTTACCGCTTTCTTACCTAATCATTATCTCTTGATTAATTGATAAGGTGAGTAATCACTCATCCTTTTTATTTATTATAAATCTTTCGGGGACATATGTGTACTTACATTATTTATCTATTATTTACTATTAAAAACCGCAACTGTTTAATCCTTGTGTGTATATCAGTTTATGCGTAACTTGCTATTTGCTTACTTGCTTTATTTGAATGCATTTTGGTGAAGTTCCTCATTATTGTATGTTCATACGACTATTTTTGGCAACCAATGTCCATTTTTATGGCCCGATTTAGTCATTGCTTGGTAACCAATGTCCATTTATATGGAATTGGTTTAGCCATTTCTTTATGGTTTGATTGGTTATTTATATGATATGGCTTAACTGTTTATTTTCACAGGAACAACTTGCATCCTTCTTTATTAATTATACATTATTACTGTATGTCTTAAACTGGTATTTTACTCACTCCACATGTGTTATTGACAAACCTTTCTATTTTATACGCATATGCAGGTTATTGTTTAAACTAGTTGCAAGATTTGGTGAAGACTTAGTGAAGAATTTAAGTTAGAAAACTTTTAATCAAGATAATTTGTGATATAAATTGTATTATTGTATGATTATGGATTTTGTACTTTGTGCTTGAATTATTAGAATCATTGAATCGAATTAAATAGATATTGTCACTTTTAAATATTGCATAATATTCCTTTGAGAGCTGTGAGAAATCAGCTCACGCCCCGACATTTCTGTCTTAGGTTAGGGTGTGACAGGTGACTTATTTAATATGATTCCATTTAGTCAAAATAAACCATGTGTTCTTAAACTTATGATTCACAAAGACAAGTTTAAGTCAAAAGGTTTATTAATAGAAAATATGCTTTCAACATGTTATATTTAGTGTTGATTTGACTATTCTGATTATGTTTTATGATTACTAAGTTTCATCGAGTATACTTGTGTGATTTTTGTGAAAACCGTGTTTTCGAGTATACTTGTATGTATAGTAATGATTTACCTTCTTCGACCATACTTGATTAATTAATTAAAGTGTAATGCTTTTGAGTATAATTGATTGTTTTATTGTGAAAGATAAGTGATTTTGAGTACACTTTGTGATCTCGAGTACACTTTGTTCTTCATGTACACTTTCATGAAATGAATTAATGATCTAAGTGTTTTCAAGCATACTTGATGTATTTGAATTCTATTGAGTAAGCTTGATTAATTTCGAGTGAACTTTGTCCTTCGAGTGTACATGACAATGTATATTTGGAAAAAGTTAACTCTTTGTTTCTTTAAGTTCATATTCGAGTAAAGATTGGCATTTAGGAATATTTCTATGTTATTTTATCGTGAACTTTATTGATCTCGAGCAAAGTAGTCTACTTGAACAACTAAACTCGATTATGAAGCTTGTGGTTAATTTGTTGAGCAATCTTGTATATTCGAGTATACTTCTTTCATCATTTATTCACTTAGTATATTTCTGATATAATAACTAAGAGCGAGTATACTTCTTCTCGATTATACTTTATAATCGAGAAAACTTAGATTTAATATCTTGCTCGAGCAGACATTGTGTTCGAAGATTTGAAAAGGTTTTGGGCAGTATTCTTTTACTAAACAACAAAAAGCATTTTAAACGCACTTTCAAACACATAGGGTATAGTATAAAAAGTGGACTTGGAAACTTTTCACTCACTTTACCCTGTTTACACTATTACACTTTTCTCGTGCCCTATCCATTGAACTGTTGTTCATTCAATCGCTCAAAGTTATCATCTACTTAAATTCCGACATGATAAGATTTAATTTTATGATTTCCAACACTCACTAACTGGGTTTAGGACTTTGATTTACAGTTTCACTAACATATCTATTTTATATGTAGGTTATCAATTGTTGAAGAACAGGTTCATAAAGAATATATTTTTATGCTTTCTTCTTCAATTATTTTTACATGCATGTTCAAAACCTTTACTCTGAATGTGTCTATTTGTGATTGTGCATAAAAGTTTGAGCCGAAGCACAACATGTGTTCTATCCTCCAAGTTACAGAGGAAAATCAACCGTTGAAACTGATGATTAGTTTGTTGAATCACTCAAACCTGAGGTTTGCTCTAACTGAAGAACCCATCATCGATAGAAATCAACACACTTATTTCTAGGGTTCCGAAAATTTTGTTGATGTTGTGAATGGCCAAAGACTTTAATCAACACTGCTTGGAAGGGAAATCGAAATAACATAGCAAACAATTCGCATAAGCTTACACCGAAATGATAATTTTGCTGAACAACTCTCTTATACACAGCAAAGATTATTAAGGATATTTCAAGAGACTATGGGCTATCATGGCAATATCAATGAAGGGCAATTTTTAAAGGGCATGTTCCCTCTGATTTACATATTCTTAGTACATCATGTCATTCAAAGTCTATCGCTAAGAAGGGGAACCTGGACTCTATTGAGTAGAGAGCTGGCAACATCTGCATTGGCTATTTTTTAAAATAAGCCTTTCAACTTTTCCTGGATGAATTTTGAGGGATTAGTGATTAACTCAAGGAGGTGGGAAATTGGTAAATACCTTATGTACCTAAGATTCTTTCAAATCATCTTTAATTAATTACTTCCTGATTTGCCTACTACCAAGGTAACTTTGTCCTTGAAGACCCAAATGTCTACAGGAGAATTAGCATATTGGGGGCTATAAACCAGTTTAATCAAGAAGTAGAGTTTGATATTTTACCTTGGTTGGTAAATGAAAACATTGAAGTAATGGTGGTTCCTGCTTCACTTGTGTTGAGCAGTGATGAGAAGAGTAGTGATGAGGGAGAAAGTGCTGATGACTCAGATGATGGAAGTGGTGATAATCATGGTGATGAACCTGGTGATGACTTGATTGTGGAAGAAAATGTGGCTGATGTTCAAGCACAGGTTGATGAAGAAGTAGTTTATCATGAAATGGTTGAGAATGTGCTCCAACAAGTGAATAATCTTACACCACCAATCTCACCTGAACTTATACATGAACCATATAACCCTTCCCCACCACACTCACGAATCCAAAACCAAACCCATGAACATTATATTCCTTATATCCAAGGAAAAACATATACATGCTCCAACAACTAACACATTTTCTTACCCAATACCTGATGAACCCTACATACCAGAATTTCTTGAAGCCTCCCAAATCAACCAACCTAATTCCCAAATCCAATCCTTATCCTACCCCCAAGATAATGCCCAAACAGACTATTCCTCATCATCATCTTCCCCATGCCCAAGCCAAACACAACTAATACTTTTCCAACCCAAAAACCCATTACCATACCAAATTTCACGTATTATACAAAGCCTCGAACATCCAACCCAATCACAAACTTTTGAACAAATGCTTTTAACCTTAACCAAACACCATCCTCGACTACAAGAATTATGCTGTTAAATTGAAAGCAAGAAACAGAGAATTGGAAAGACTGTTAAAAGATGCCTTAATGGAAATTCAAACCCTGAAAACTCAAACCTCTAAGGATGAGAAGACCTCAGATGCATTAAAATAGTGAAGAAGAAGAAGGGGAGGCAGGGGAAGAAGAAGGGGAGGCATGATCAATGATGATAGTGAAGAAGAAGAAGGGAAGGCAGGGGAAGAAGTGGAAGAACATGATGAGAATTTGGAGGATGAGATGGATATTGATGAGAATGTGATTGTTGATGAGATTATGGAGAAAGTGGAGTTAAATCAAGATATTGAAGATGATGTAATGATTGAAGATGATCTAGATCTTGAAATTTTATATTGAGTCAAAGATTTGACCAAAGAGAAGTATATGGAAGATTGGAATCTTCTCAACCTCCTTGGAAATCTTTACGTATGGAACCGGGCACACCTGAGACATCCGAGTAGGGTTTTACTTAGCAGGGCATGATCAAATCAGTTTTGCAGAAACTGATTTGATCATTGAAGAACCAGAACTCAATGAATCAAATCTTGACACAACTGTGTCTGCTGATATGATCCTTATGTTGAAAAGAATCATCCCTCTGAAAACATCATTGGAAATATACATGAAAGAGTCATAAGATGCCATTCTGAAATTGCAAATATCTGTCTGTACTCCTGCTTTCTATCCCAAATAGAACCAAAGAACATTGTTCAAGCCTTAAAGGACAATAGTTGGGTGGAGGCAATGCAGGAGGAATTGGCACAATTCAGAGATCTTCATGTTTGGGATCTTTTTGATAGGCCAAGAAACAGGTCTGCAATTGGAACAAAATGGGTTTCTAGAAACAAAAGTGATGAGAGGGGTTTGGTGATTAAGAATAAAGCTAGGCTTGTGGCACTGGGATACCTTCAAGAGGAAGGAATAGACTTTGAGGAAGTCTTTGCACCTGTTGTAAGACTTGAGCCTATCTGGATTTTTCTTGCATATGCTGCCTCAAATAACATTAAGGTTTTCCAGCTTCATGTTAAATCTGCATTCCTAAATGGAAAGATTGATGAAGAGGTGTATGTTGCTCAACCTCTAGGTTTTGAGGATCCAATGTATCAAAACAGGGTGTATAAGCTAAATAAAGCCCTATATGGATTGCATCAAGCTCTTAGAGCTTGGTATGATGAGCTGTCAAATCATCTTCTTGAAAATGGTGTTTAGTGAGGAGCCATTGATAAGACACTCTTCTACAAAAGAAAGGGATCAGATTTACTGCTATTACAAGTCTATGTGGATGATATCATCTTTGGTTCAACAAATGAACAAATGTGTATGGATTTTGAATTGGTGATGAAATCCAAATACAGCATGAGCTCTATGGGAGAAATGAACTTCATTCTTGGATTGCAAGTTCAACAGAAAGCTGAAGGAATTTTCATTTACCAAACTAAATATGTGTAGGACATTTTGGATAAGTTCAAATGTCAAGAATTTAAAACAGCTTCAACTCCAATGGAGACAAAAGAAAAGATGATTGCCGAAGAAAAGGGGGAGACTGTGGATGAGCATGAATATAGAGCCAAAATTGGATCCCTGATGTACCTTACTGCTACAAGACCTGACATTATGTATGTTGTATGTGTCTGTGCAAGATTCCAATCAAGTTCAAAAGTCTCCCATATGAATGCTGTCAAGAGAATTTTTAGATATTTGAAGGGAAGACTAGACTTAGGAATTTGGTATCCAAAGAACCAATCTTTTGATATGATTGCCTACACAGACAGTGATTATGATGGCTGTAACATGAGCAGAAAGTCAACCTCAGGTGGATGTCAGTTTTTGGGTGACAGCCTAGGGTCATGGCAATGCAAGAAGTAGACTACTGTCTAAATCTCATCTGCAGAAGCTGAATAAATTGCTGCATCTTCTTGATGTGCACAAGTTCTCTGGATTCAGAACCAAATGCTGGACTATGGTTTGAATTTTCTGAATACCCTTATTCTTATTGATAATACTACTGCATATTTTTCTGTTAAAAATCCAGTTCAACATTCTAAGACTAAGCACATTGAAATCAGACATCACTTCATAAGGGATTGTAGTGAAAAAGGTTTCATTGAGATGCAAAGAGTTGATACAAGTGATAATTTGGCAGACCTATTCACCAAACCACTTGATAGAACCAGGTTCAACTCTCTTCTGAAAGCCCTGGGAATGATAACCCTGATGAGGTCTGATTGATGACGTGTGCCTAGTTGTGTGCCTCTATGTACTAATTGATTATATTGTTAGAGGTCCAACAAATTGAATGTTGCGTAAATGTGCATGATTATGATACTTGTTATTATTGACTGATATGTGCTTTAACTGTTTATGAGTGCAAAAGTTTGATATAATTGAAGTTTATACATGTTTATCAGTTGATGTGTGAAGTGCTTTTGTTTGAATTACTTGTTAGTGTAGGCTTATCTAACATCATTGCTTAATTTCTTGATTATGAGTAGTATCTTATCATTTGATGTTATTAGGATAGGCTAGACCTTGAATGTTAGTAATGTATGATTGTCTTGATGATGTTGTGTTTGAATAAGATTTCATTATGTTACAACTGTTTGTGTCAAAATGAGTTTTATGTCAAAATTAAATGATAAAATGAATTTTGCATAATCACTTTATTTTGGTCAAAACACGAGCAAGTTGTTAATGGTGCAGAGATATGATAAGACTATTCAGTTCAAGCTTTATAGAAGCTTAAAAGAATGGTTTTTAAAGGAAAGATTCAAGTAGTTATTCTTGCTGAAAATTATGTCATTTGCCCAGTTGGAAGGACATAAACTTGTGTATGTTTGGTCCTATAATCTGTATAGATTTAAAGGATAGCCATTAACCAAAAAACTGAAAGCATTTGGGGCAATTATAACTTGTTTCTTATTCCTTCACTTAAAACCATGTCAATAGCTCTGACTTTGAAAGGACATATATTCACATGTGTGTTTGGTCCTGTTGACCACTTGTGGTCAAACAGGATAGCCATTTACCTGCCAATTAAGAGAAATTGGGATGATTGAATATTAAAATGAATTTTTTATGGGAAATGATAGTACATTGACTACTTAGCCAATCATATGGATTTAATAGACTGAAAGGACACTTAGTATAGTCATTAACATGTATGGTTGCTTTCCCATGATGTGATAAATCTAAGGTGATATAAACATAATGAATATGCTAATCTTTATGTGGAGATACATAGTTGTCTTTGCATGTCTCAAGATAAATCCCTTCAAATGATAGGCAGAAAAGTGATTACCCAGTCATACACAAGCCTGTTATTATTTGGTCAACCCAAAAATGAAATATCTTTAAATGTGACAAAAAACATGCTTTAGAAAAGTTGAGAAAATATCAAAAACAAGGCGAAGAATTAATCAACCAAAAGTTGATAAGTGTTTTAAATATTTTATCAAACAAGAGGGTTACAACTAGAACTACAGAGATGTTGACAAAATCTGTCTCATCTTGAATGAAAGGCATGTCATTTAAACGGTAATTCCAACGTTAAACCTCTATATATGTTTGAAAATCAAATATACAAAAAGATCTAATAAGTTCTGTCATACAAAAACAAATTTTGACCAAATACATGAGGTTGGAGTCAAATTGGGGTGATCTGGGGAAAGCCAAATAAGCTTTGGGAAGAGATATGAGGCATCATAGCATAGTGTTGACCATTACTGAATTATGCTTGAGTTGAACCTTAATCATATCACCAAAGAGATGAAATTCACGCTAAGTCTAGACCTGCTGTTAACCTATCTATGTTGTCATATTAATGCTGAGAATGAAGTATTGAGAAAGCTACTTAGTCAATATAATCCCGTTCTTGAGATCTTTTCTAGAAAAAGGAAGTAATTGTTTCGAAAAAAAAATATAACTGAAATTTGATCTCTAAATGCACCATTTTCTCTTAAACTATGATCTTTAATGAAAAGTATAATTTGACAAGTGGTTTAAGTCAAAAAGAGTTGCATTTTACCTCAAAAAGTTGAATAAGTATTTTCGGGCAAGGTTTGATGATTTTTAACCTTCCCAAACACAAAACAGTGTATTAAGTATTTTCGGGCAAGATATGATGTTTATAACCTTTCCGAGCAAGCTTAGTCACTTTGGACTAAGTTTATGATTTTTGGGCATGCTTTGAAGTGTTTACACTTTCCGGGTAGAGTACACTTAATAGTACTAACTTCCCGAGCAAGCTTGAAGTCTTGACAAGAATATGTGATATAGCAAGCTTTTAACAAGATAATTCTTATTCCGAGCAAGCTTTGCATCTTATATGCTGCATGTGATCTACCGAGCAAGCTTTGTAAACTTAGCCTTAGTCTACCGAGCAAGCTTTGTGATTAATGTGAATATGTTCTTTCTTTGAAATTACAAGTGTTTTCGGGCAAACTTTTATTTTCCCAGAAACATTTTATATTCAGGAAACACTTTATATTCCGGGCACACTTTGAATGTTCAAATGTTCCCCTAATATATTTGGGTAATTTCACTGATTTTCCGAGTACACTTTTTGCTATGAGACCTCTAGCACTCTGTATTCTCTTTCGGGCATACTTTGCATCAAAGTATACTTGACTGATTACTTATGAACTGTAATTGACCGAGTAAGGTTTGCGATTAACTGTTTTAAATGAGCAAGGTAGTTAAATTAGATTTAAATTATATGAGCATCTTATTTGATTCCTAGTAAGGTTGCATGCTTGATGTGTAATACTTGATTAATGTTTCTTGTGATTTAGTTCTCAAGCAATCTTGTATTTCAAGTAAGTTTTCTTCATTTTAACTTCCAATTTATAACTACTTTTGGACATATGCAAAACCAACCATTCCTTAAATAGATAAGAGAATTTATGAGCTAAAAGACAAAATACTTTTTTAAGATTCTCTCTTTACGTGGCATGCAAAAGAAAAGTAAAATCAAAAGAACTTTATCTACAACTTTTTCTGCCAAAATTGCAGATATGTACTTTGATTTTGGCTTAACTGCTATTAAAAGGATATATTGTTCTGATTTGAAACTTCACATATTAAAGATTTACTCACATTTCTATTGTGAGTGTAGGTTTCAACATCATTCAAGACAACAGTTTGAATCAAAATATTCATTATACTCTTAATCTTTGTTCTCCACTTGTATTCACTGCCGTATAGATCTGACTGACAATTGTGTTCACTATTTACAGAAAAATTAGAGATGGATCCAAGTCAAAGTGATTTCAATTCCTACAACCATCATCTTTCTGAAGAACTAAAGAAGGCATTGAAAAGAGTTCAAACTCTAATGTGTGTGGTTGAGAAGACCTTAGCTTCCCCAAAACAGGGGGAGAAGTCACTGAATCAGGGGGAGAATTCGTTAAAGCTTCTTTCAATTTATGAGGAAAGTAGTTCAGATGCTGAAACTGATAACGTTCTAGAAGATGAAAAGAAAGAACTTGAAGAAAGAAATAAACTAAAAAGGAAAGAAATTGCTTTAGAGGATGATAAAATTCAGACTTTCCATTCTCAAAAGGAGAATACAATGGACTTAGATATGGATGAATCTGAATTAGAAGCCGAAAGAGTCTATGTGCAAAGAATGATAGAAATTTATGACAGAGAATTTCTGAATCAAATGATGTCTGATAAAGATTTTGAAGAACAAGAAAGTTTAATGAAACTATTTGAAGTTGAGAAGAAGTCAAGGGATGAATCGAAAAATGAAAATCAGAAGGAGGTCCCACCAGAAGTAATTGAAAACTACTTAAATGATAAAGAAATTTCAAATGGAGTGCTAGTATCTCTGCTCAAGCTGATTAAAAAGGAAAAACCAGAGACAGAGGTAAAAGAGAAACTAGACACTGTAATTGACAAAATTTCAACAACATTAAGTAAAGAAAAGATTGTCAAAGATAATGAATTGAAAATTTTGAAAATAAAAGGTGATTTGGAAGAAGAAATGAAGGTTCAAAAGTTCTTGTGTAAGTATGATGGAAAACCAAAATTTTTGGTGAAGAATGGAATTCCCTTTGATTAAGTAAAAATCATGACAAGAAAGGAGTTTTGAGCAACTTCAAGAGAATAAAAGAACAATTATTGACCAAGAAAAAGGACACTGCTCAGTCTCTAGAAGACAAGAACAAAGGAATTTCCAAGAAAATGATTGATATTTCAAAGATGACAATGAAAGGGAAATCCAAAGTAAAGTTAATCTGTAACAAGACTACATCCTTTGTTTTAAAGCAACATAGTACAAAGAAAAGGAAAAGTGAATGGCTACTCAAGAGAAATCTAAGCAGATACACTTGAAGATGGATGAACCTTCTGCAATGGATGAACCAATAGCCAAAATGGCTCCAATCAACTGCAACATTATGCCCAATGGGATATTTTATGATTCAAGGACTGAACGTCTGAATGTTATGATGGAAAATGGAGAGATTGAGAAAATCTTCTCTAAAAATGACTTCAGAAAGTTCAAAATATGGTAATTGACCATGATTGCAGCACTGCATCTCTCTGACTATCAAGAAAGACACAGGCCTACAAGTGCTAAGCAATCTGACTTGTTGAGATTCTACGAGAACAAGGAAAGCTGGATTTTCCCTTTCTAAACAAACACATCTGAACTCGAGAAAATGAAGAATTTCTAGTTTAGGCTTTGTTTTGTAATGTCTACGGACAGCTTTTGATTATGTAATTATTTGATTTTGTTATGAATATGTATTTTGACTTTGATTTGAATATGTATTTTGACTAAGTGTATGTAACCATAGAGATGTTTTGGAACAGCTGAGGTGTTCCAATCTAGGGGGAGATTGTTGAGTCAAAGATTTAACCAAAGAGAAGTATATGGAAGATTGGAATCTTCTCAGCCTCCTTGGAAATCTATAAGTATAGAACCGGGCACACCTGAGACATCCGAGCAGGGTTTTACTTAGACGGGCATGATATTTTGTCTACCAGGCAAGGTTATCTTCTAGAAGTCTTCTTAAGTGCATATCCGAGCAGGGTTCAATAATTAGTGTATAACCAAGCAAGGTTCACTACTTAGCACATACCCAGGCAGGGATCACTTTATCTAGCAAGTTTTTTCTTCATAGCCGAGTAAGGTTTACTTCAGAGTACGCTCTTGGCTAACCAAGCTCATGAAGCCAAGTGATTGGAAGATCGGGCAAGGTATTCATTAATAAGACTAGTGGTCCAAGTAAGCTTGATGTGTAATGAAATATCTCAAGTATCATCGGACAGGATTCAACTCAAGCAATGTATAATGCTACCGAGCACACTTTGCTAATAAGATATTTCCTATTAAAGAGTTGCAGGGACCATTGAAGAACAAGGTTGCTCGTAAGAGTTTGTCGGGAAAAGTCTGATAAAGTCAAGAAGATTGAAGTCTACCCGGTGAGTATTTCACTTGGTGAAATACTCTTTAAGTGAAATCTACCCGGAAACTGTTCCTAGGCACACCTCTATGTTACCAAGTACTAAAGGAAGGCAGAGCACATAGTCTACTCGGAAAAGTTAATACTGCTACAAGGCCTACCCAGAAGACTTGTTTTTACAATTAGGATAGTTTTGAATATGTAATTTGAATATCTTTTTGTATTTAGGGTTTCTAGAAGGAATGACAGCTGTAAAGTAGGTGTCAGGCATATAAAAGGAATAATTTAGGGCACGCCTCCTAAGGATAAGACGGACAGACTAATTAATTCATAGAGAATATTTGTGTGTGTTACGGCCGTCTTAGAATTGTACGGATATAACTTTCCAATCAAGAAACCCTAAATCGATTATCGTTTGTATGATTTATATTATATGAATGGAAATATTTTGAGTGAATCTTGTGTGTGTTAGTTACCTTTGATTAATCGTTCAGCAACTAAATCGTTTGTTATTGATTCCGCCTTTATCAAATGGTTTTCTTTCCAAATATAGCAACCCGTCATTAACTCTCTTGTCAACACAATATTATGTGAGTTATGACTTGATTCATTTAAGATCTATCTACAATCGGAGACCTGACATTTTATATGGAGATTTTGAAGAAATTGACTCCCTGATTGTGAATAACTAGGAGGTAGTTGATGAAGAATTGGAAGATTTGGTCAAAGAGATTGATGAGATGCCATCTCCTGTCATGAAAGCGGTTGGACCTTCCAAACCTGTGAATGAAGATGAAGAGAGCAAGAAGATGAAAGTTAAAGCAGTGGGTGAATATGAGAACAAGATGCAACCTATGAAAAAGGAAAATAAGCTCAAATGACCACTTCCTTGATAAGGATGAATCTTCTCTAAAGGAAAAATTATTAAATGATCAGTTGTTGAAAGAGTTGTTTGACAGGGTATTCCTGAATTATATGTTGATTGAAAGGAACTTGATGAACAAAGAATCTTTTTGGAGCAAACAAAGATTCAAAATCAGCTGAGAGTTGAAGGTGAAGAAGAGTTTGATCAAGAGGTACTAGAAGGCCTCTTGAAACTCAAACAAGATGAAGAAGCTGAAAAATCTCTTGCTTTGGCTATTCAAAAGTTTAAAAATAAAAGGAGAAATCCAATTAAGAAACAATTGAGACATTTGAGACAATACTGAACCAAATGTAGAACAAAATGCTGATAAACAGTTAGTAACTGATCTTTATGGGAAGAGGATACAAGATGAAGTTGCTAGGAGTGTGTTTGAAAAAGCGATATATAGGTTGTTGAAGAATTGAAACTCGAAAGAGAATAGCCAGTGGAGTTGGTAAAATATGCCATAAAAAAGAAAAAGATTTGGCCAAAACATCCTAGATTTCAACAAAAGAAACAAAAAGAAGAAAGTGAATGAGGATAGAGAGGAAGAGAAGATTGAAAAATGAATTTATGACATCCCACTTCAAGTTATCAAACCTGAAGATCATGAACAAAATGACAATGTAGACTTCAATGATACTCAACTTGGGGAATTGGTTGATATAACTATTCTAGAAGAAGATGAAGAGGGTGAAGGAAAGAAAGAAGAAAAGGTTGAATATAGTTCACCTCAAATTCATATGTCTGTTACTCATATCGAAAACATTCAAGTAAGGCTAGAAGAAGTAAAGAGGCAAGATCCAAAGATTATTCCATTATTGAGATATTGGATGAAATTTGAGGGGATTGAAGAATTAAATGAAGTAGGATGAAAGAAAGAGAAGAGATGAAAGAAAGAGAGTATTGAAATAATACATATGGATTATCTCAAAGGATCCAATTACAGTCAATGCCATCTATACAAAATGACCTATGAAGACATCTTGAAACTCAACACTACTATAAAAGACAGAAATAAATGAAACAAGTGAAAAGGAAGATTTAAGGTAAAAGGAGGATTTGAAGAGGAAGAGTAAAATTTTGAAAAGATTTGGTGGAAAGGCTAGTTACCGTATTGAAAATGGATTTGATTTTGATCAAGTTTAAAGAATGAACAAAAAGAAGTAAAAATTAAATTCAAATTGTTATCAAAGAAAGTACATGCTAAAGAGAAAATAACTTCTGAACACAAAAAAGAAAGAGACGTGAAGGACAAAGCAGAAAAGGAAAAGGAGGAGAGAGAAAGGAAGAAGTTGGGTGACAAAGCCAGGGCAAGGGCCGAAAAAGAGAAAAATGTTCTTGATGATAAACAAGAAGAACTTCTTGAGATACTAATGACAGCTAGGGTGGTTATGCAAACCTTAGAAAACTATCAAGAACTCAAAGGAAGGAGCAATATGATTTGGAATTAAGGAAATATAAGGAGGAGTTGAAATCTCTAGAGAAAACTGATGAAGAAAAAACAACTTCCTACTTTGCTCCACAAACTAAATAAGTACCAAGATTGAATGTCCCTGAACAAAGTGGAGATGAAGAGCCTCGGGAATCTGAAGAAAAGATAAAATATTCTTAGGGAAATTATGTTGAAAAAGGGCTTGCCTAGGGGAGTGTTTGATTTCAGAGATGATTTCAGAGAGTTCAATAGGGATCAGCTGACAGAGTTGACATACCAACATCTATATGATTATTAACAAAGATAAGTTTGCTGGTTCACAAAGATATGATTTGTCAAAATACAAAAAAAAAAAAAAAACCAAACAAGAGCTGCTTTCCTCTACTAAAAAAGAAGAGAAAACTGAAATACACTTAAGCTGAAAAGAAGAAAACGCAAAAGTGATTGAGTGAAATAAGGATGGCAAGTATTTCTTTTGACAAAACCAAATAGCTTGTGAATCCCTTTGCTAATATGAAAGAATGCATCAACATGAAAAGAAGAATGGATAGACCGAACTCAGAAGTACAAAGAAATGGAAAGTTCACAATGATAAGCTTTGAAAAGAAGACTAATAGCTATATTCTCAGGAATTCTGAAGTCTAGCCCTTGGCGTAATTGAACACGACTCTGAAATGGAATTCTTTCACGTGGATGATTTAAATGACATTAAGCAATGGCATCTTCCAGAAGATCATCCTTTCCACGTGGAGATATCAATGTTCCAGCAAAGTGCATCAACTGTTAGGTTGGAGGGAATTATGTTAAAAACTGAATCTACAGGTAATCAAGATTGAACAACTATTATTTGATCTACTTGAGATTTTTTATTATAGTTTTTAATGTATTTTCATTTGATGTGTAGTTTCTTTGAGGTAGAATTTAAATATGCAATCTATTTTTTTAAGTAATGTAATATATTATTTTAACGGATATGATATGTATTTTTGAAACAAGTGTATGTAATCCAGATGTGTTTTGGTGCATCTGAGTTTGTTCCAATCTTGGGGGATATTGTTGAACCTAAAAGAAGATCAAGGATGATTGGAATCTTCTAACCTCCTCAGAAACATGCTAAGTATGGAATTTGAGCAAACAGGCACTTCGAGCGAGCTTTATGTCAGGACCGATCTATCAACCACAACAATCAGTCTCGTCACCAACAACAACGTGTTGACAAGACGATTACGAGTTATGCTCTTGTGAAGTCTAATGAACATTAAAAGCGGAATCAATGTTGGGATGAGAAAATAACTAAGGAAGATTGGAATCTTCTCAACCTCTTCTAAAAATGGCTATGTATGGAAACCGAGGATAATTAGGCATCTGAGCAAGCCTAAACTTAGTCAAACAAGGTATTTTGCTATTAGGGCAATGTTATCTTTTGGAATTCTTCTTAAGTGTAAGTTTGAGCAAACTACACTTCATCAAGCAAGGTTGTTCTTCAAGTCAAGCAAGGTAAGCCTTCGACACATTTGGATCCCTAGCTCCCGAGGCGGTTCGCTTTTTAGAGTGGGTGCAGAAGGTGGTCCATAGTGACTCGCAGAGCCCGAGGAACCAAGGATAGATATTTAGTAGAATAGGCTTTGCGATCCAAAAGGTGATAGCGACACAACTTGTTGCTCGTTTACCCATTATCCAGATGTAGTTTGGATTGTAATGCATTGTTATTCAAAATTTCTAGACTAAACCAAGTATTTTGGTTGATCGAACAAGGTTTGATAATAAACAGTGGACCAAGAAAACTTGAAGAAAATTAATGAAGAAATTACTCCGAGGACTTCCAACGAGCAAGGTTCAACCTTGATCAAACTACAGTGTCACCAGCACACTTGGATTTGTTCAAATAAGTTAAGTAACAAAAGGTTGAAGGGATCTCCGAAGAACAAGTTTGCTCGTAGGGTATATATCGAGCAAAATTTGATATTATCAGGAAGATTGAAGTCTGCTTGATGAATATATTCGAAGTAAAATATTGTAAGTAAATCTTACTCGGAGAACTGTAACCAAGCACACTTAGTGGTTATCAGGTCTACTCGACAAAGACAATAGCTTCCAAGCTTACTCGAAGACCTGTTTACACTTATTAACTTTTGTAATATGTTTAAATATGTTAAGAATCAATGCTTAGGGTTTCTAGAAGGTGTCAGGGCAGGCCTATTTACAGAAACTTTAGGGCACACCTATAACACAACGGACACTGAGCGAATATTTTGATTTGACGGCTGTCTTTATCTTGTACGGAAAAGCTGCCTTATATACAAACATTCCACCTTGAAACCCTGACTGATTTCTCATTGGTATCCTTCATAGTATTAAATGGAAATCTTTTGAGTCTCTTTGTGTGTGTTACATTAATGTCCGTTTAGCAATTACTTAGGTATTAGTGTTTCCCCAATTAATACTTATTTGTTGTTCACAAAAGCAGTATACCGTAACCTTCTTGTCGACACGTTTGTGTGGGTTATGATAGTGATTATTGAGTGACTATGTGTGATAATCAAGACTGGCAAGTGGTATCAAAACTTGTGTTGCAGCATTTGTGAAGAACTATTGATGATTTGTTGCTGAAAACTGTTGATATTGTGAAGAACTATTGATTTGTGTTGCAGCATTTGTGAAGAACTGTTGATTAAGAATGACGTCAGCTGACAACTTTTCCATTGATTTGTGACGTCAGTTGCCCTGTTTTTCATTTTTCTCAGATCTACGGTTGTGTTGAGGTTTAAATGTGCTTTTTGCTCAGATTTACTTTGATTTCTTACTTTTGGTTTCTAGATATTGTTATTATCTATCCAGATTCATCTGATTTGAGGATTTATTTCACAGATCTGATTATTTTCAAAAGTTTATTAAGTTTTAAGTAAGTTTTGGTTTATAAATCTTACAAAATACTAAAAATATATCTGGGATAATCGATGAACAATAGGCTTCAATCAACTAACCAAATATCAAGATTGACCTTGCAATAACAGATTTTGATCTAAATAGAAGCTATTGTCATCTTTATCTAGAGAACCGTATAAATCAAGAAAATTCATCAAGCAGAAAGTCAATTTTTCAACTTTCAAGCTTGATGATGTGATCTGCTTTTTGCAAGCTGCTAAGCATGAGATGATAGAGAACAACATGATTAAGGAAGACAAGGCATGTTTCCAAGTGACTAATGCTTTTATTGCACCTACGGGGAATTTGTCTACCAAGAACCAACAACATATCCCAATAATTGAAGTACCAAATGAGTATGGTGGTGAAACAACATGAGTGTTTGTTGCTGGTCAGCCAAGCAATCAGAATGGACAGTCAAAATTCAATGTTCAATTGATTGATGATAGTGATACTTCATCAATGGCTAGTGGACATGCTACTCATATTGCAAGAAATGTCAATCATGGAAATGATCATCAAGCTCTCTTCTACATATTTACTGAGTCATATAATGCTTTTATAGCCAAGAATCTGATTCATGCTAGTGTGGTTCAAGATGGTCTTGAACAAATTGATGCTGATGATTTAGAAGATATGGAAATCAGTGTTTATCAAGCATACTTTATGATTTTGCACTTAGAACACTTCACAATTTAATTCATGTTTAGCTATATCATGTAAACATGGTAAAGTGTTTTCGAGTAAACTTCTTATCTCGAGCAAACTTCATGCTTTGAACGCACTTGTTTATTCTTACAATAAGTCAAGTGTTTCTTCAAGCACACTTGCAAATTTCAAGTGCCTTCGAGCAATCTTTACTCCACGAGTACACTTTATGCTTTGAGCATACATGTATTTAGTTATAACAAGTCTTCTCAAGTATACTCTGAACTTTTGAAGCATTGTCGAGTAAACTCTGTTTTCGAGTATACTTGAGTGAATATTTCTAAAATATGTTATTTCTTAACTTGTCTAAGTTAAATCGAGTAAACTTCTTGACTATAAGGTATTCGAGTAGGGTTTATAATTAGAAATATATCTTAGTTTCTATTTTGGGAACTTTATTGTTCTCGAGTAAGGTTTCCTATTTGATAAATTATACTTGATTATTTAACTTGTGATTTATTTCTCGAGAAAACTTGTATATTCGAGTAAGATTCCATCATTTTATCTACTTAGTTTATTTTTAATAACTTTAATATACTTGAGCAAACTTTTGGAACATGCAAACTTTGAGAGTATACTTTATCGAGCAAGCTTTGTGTAAGATCATTTCAAATTGGATTTTTGGCTGTATTCTCTCAGTAAATGACAAAATTCTTTTAAAACCCACTTTCAAATATGCACTGAGTACACTATAAAAGGGGGACTTAGAAAATTTTTCATTTAACCCTTTTCCCTCTTTCTCTCTTGCATTATTGGCGATTTGCTCGTTAACCTTAATATCAAATGTTAAACAAAATTCCAAACCTAATTTAGTCATCCAAAATAATCCAATTCGGTAAGCATCAATTGAATGATTTCCGACACTCATTGTATGGTTTTAGAGCTTCAGTTTCATGTTTACTGACATCTTTGTTTTCTCTGTAGGTTATTACTTTGTCGAAGAACAGGTTCTTAAAGACTATCTTTCTTTTCTTCTTCAAATATAACTCAATACATGTTAAAGCTATGTACTTTAATGACTAATTGTTTCTTTGAATGTTTCTTTGTCTGTGATTTTGCAGATTTGGCGTATCTGTTTGAAAAGAAACCTAACATGTGTGCCTTTCTCCAACTCACGGAGGAGAATAGGCCAGTAGAGCTGATGATTAGATGGCTGATGCGATCAAATCTTTGCTTCTCGTTCACAGAAAGTCCCATTATTTACAGAAACCATCAATTGGACTTCTGGAACTCAGCACGGTTGGAGGACGATGTAAACGGGAGACGGATTGAAACTACAGTGGCTAGACGTGAGATTGAAATAATGGAGAAGTATAATTCAGAAGGGGATGTTTCCCATTTTGTATAGATTTTTGATACACCACATTATATAGGGCTTCTCACCACGGAGGTGTACTTGGACCTTCATCAGTAGAGACATAGCGAATGCTACTGTTGCTGTCATCTACAACCTGGCGTTCAACTATTCAAGACTCATTTTTGATGGCTTGGTGACTAATTTTCGAAAAGTGGGGATGCTAGATTTTTGGTTTATCCCCGATTCCTACAAATCATCTTCAAAATTGTGTGCCCAGATCTACCAACCTTGGGCACAACACATGTCTTGCAAGATCCAAATGTATACCGAAGAACTGCAAGGTTGGGGGCAACAAGTAATTTTAATCTAGAAATTGAATATGATATACTTCCATGCCTGATTGACAATGATTTGGAAATCAAGGATGTGCCAGAGTCACCTAGGGTGACTAGTGATGAAGATGAAGGTTAAAGTGAGGATGATGATGATGACTTCTCTGATAATGATGGTGGAGGAGATGATAATGTTGATCAAGAAGTTGTGTATGAGGAGGAGATGAAGAATGTGGATGATGCTGTACATGCGGTGGTAACAAATATAATTGATCAAGCTCAGGGGGAGACATCAACCTTTGACAACCCTATTCCTACACCACCAACCTCATCCCAAAACCCATCACCACCTCACTACCAAACCCAATACCCATACATTCCATCCCCACCAATTTCACCACAAAACGAAAACCCAACTCAAAGCCCAACCCATCCACAAACCCAATCCCCAACCCAAACCCATATACAAGACCAAACTGAACATGAACCTTACATACCTGAATATATTCCAGCCCACCTTATAAACCAACCAACTACTCCATACCAATTCCCAACGCAATCCCAAACATCTGACAAACCAAATATTCCTACGATCCAAGCCATAAACCAACTACCCCCAACTAGTGAAAACATAATAGATAGCCCAACCCATGAACCTAACTAAACTCTAATTCCTGACCCATTTCCAATCTCACCAATATACTCTAACATGAAACTGATTGACAGACACATGGATGTGTTAATTAATAACTCTAATTTGAAGAGGGATAATGAGGATTTGAAAAAGAAGAATGCAGAGCTGGAATCCCAGTTGGAACAGGGTGATAATTTACCTGTTGCTCAAGATTCAAACCCTGATTATTGAGATTGAGAAGACCTCAACTGCACCAAAACAGGGAGAGAATTCACCTGTTGCCAATGTGGTTAATGTTGACATTTTAAAATCCTTGAATGATATGTATGGAAGTGAGGATGAGGAGGATGAAGAGGAAGAGAGGAATGATGGTGGTGGTTATGAAGTAGATGTCTCTGAAGAAGTGTTCCAGAATTATGATTTGAATAATAATGATGACATGATGGTGGACAATATTGAGAAGAATGAAAATGAGAAGTTGGTTGATAAAAATGTGGAAAATATTGAAGTGAATGAAGACGAAGAGGAGGTTGTTGATAAGGAGGATGATAACATGAAGGATGTGAATGATGAGGATGATCTTGATATCCTGTATGGAGAGTTTTGATATTGTTGAATCTCTGTTAGTGGTGGAAAAGGAGAAGGAGGCTGAGAAAGGGGATGATGAGCTAAATGAACTGTTTGGTGAAATTGATAACTTTCCTGATGAACCAATTTTTGTGAGGGAAGTAGGTCCATCCATACCTATAATGGTTGATAAGGAGAAAAGAAGGATGAAGGGAAAAGTTGTGGCAGGGAAGATGAAGGACAGCTGCAACCATTGAAAATGAAAAAGATTCAATCAAGTGATGAGGTTTTATTTGTTGATGAATCTACTGAGGAGGCTATAAAAAGACATAATGAAATTGTAGCTGAATGGATGCAGAGGGAGATGATTACAAGGTTTTTATCTAACAAAGAACTTGAAAATTATAGAATAATGATGGAGGAAATTGAATTAAAGAAGAACCTTGATGAAGGAGAGAGGGAGATTGAGCAGGAGGTAATAGAAGGGTTGCTGAAGTTGCAACAAATGGAGGAGGTTAACAATTCATTTTCAATTGTTATATACCAATTCCAGCAACCCAGATTCTCTGAAACTGAATCCAAAACTTCTGAAAATGAACAAACTATTCCTACTGCCACTACTGATGTTGAAAATGAAAAGTCTGATAGGCAGTTGGTTTCTAACATATAGGATGCCAAAACTATTAAATAAGAGATGGTTCAGAAGGCCACTAAATTATGGAATCAACATGTGATTCATGATATAAAGGAAAATGAGAAGTGCGGGATGCTGATTACTTAAATAAATATGCTAAAAAATATGAGTAAGATGAAGAGGCAAAGGAAAAAATAAGATTCCTGAGGAATCTCTCCCTATGAAAAAGAAAAGTCCCATAAATGTTGTACCTATTCAATCTGTTAAGCCCGTTAAGCATATGAAAGATGAACCTAAAATTGATGCATTATTTGATTTATCTGACATAGAGGATGAAGGAGCGATTCTCGTCATGTGAATATGACTGAGGATCACAGAGAAAATATAAAAACCATGTTGGATGATGCCAAGATAAAATATCCCAAAATCATCAGCCTAATGCATCATGGATATGAATTTGAAACTTTAGCTGCTATGAGTGATGAACAATTGAATGTTTTGCTTAAAGAGAAGGTGAGAGAGTTGAAGAAAATCCAGGAAAGGAAAAATAAAGACACTCAAAGGTTCCTTGCCTATCTGAGACTTTATGGTTTCTCAGAAAAACAATTAAGTCATATGAGTTTTGAGGAACTGGAGAGTGTCTACCATTCAACAAAAGAAAGAATAAAGACTGAAGACTGGGAGAGAATGAAGAAGAAAGCTGCTGATCAAAAGGACAAACTTGAAAATCTTTATAGCAAATTTGGTGGAAAATGCAAATTTCTGATTGATCATGGTGTTGATATTGAGCATGTGGAAAATATGAGAAAGAAAACTGTGGAAGAAAGGTTCAGGAAAATATCTGAGAAAATCCATTCTGAGTCAAGTACCAACAAAAGAAATTCCAGATTAATAACATTAGCTCAAAAGGAGAAGAAAGCATGGTAACATTAGAAGGTAGAGTTCTTGGATAGATTGATGATAGCAAGGGGAGAGGGGGAGAAAACAAAGAATATGAGCATCAATGAAAAATTATCCCTCTACGAGTCTGAAGTGGGGAAATTCAATGAAGAGAAGAAACACAAGTCAAAGCCCACTCAGACTCCTCCTCTAGTTCAAGTGAAGGAAGAACCAGTTGTAAAGGTGAACTTGCTGCCATGGGAAGATGAAAACAAAATATAATCTTTGAAGGGCTTGATGATGAGCAAGGGAATGGCTGAGAGTGTGTTTGATAATCTTGGAAAGGGCCAATTTAAGGAACTATTTTATACTGAGAAGGAGAATTGAGAGAGATTGGAGGAAGAGTAGAGGAGACTTTTGTCATTACAGTGTGGACCAAGGGGGGAGCCTATCCAGACACAAACATCAACCCCATCTGAGCCATTTGATAAAGAAGTTACGGAGATGATAAATACTCTAACAAAAGAAAGGGGATTATCTTAAGCTGGTAATGATGACAAAAGATCAAGTGTCCCAATACAAACTAGTACAAGTAGTGTGGGCATGTGAAAGAACTAGTACCCAAAATGAAATATACTCCAAGGGTCTCCACTGTAAGTGTCCCAATACGAACTACCATATCTACACTTCAACGACAACAAAGACCACCAACTAATATGGACCTACCAAAGAAGATGTACATTGATGCAAGAACAAAATCAATTAAAGCAATAATGTCAAGTTGTGCATTGGGGCATATTGTATTCAAGGATGATTTTCAGGATTTCAAGAAGGAATAGTTGGAGGAGATGGCAAGGATTAACCTATATGACTATCAAGACACACAAAGGTTGCCGGGCCACAAAGGAATGAGCTTTCCAAATATTTGAAAGAACAATCTAGGAAAGGATTTCCTTTGCTGGACAAAAAGAGGAAGATGGAACTCTCAAACTTTGAACGAACCAAATGTCAGAGGAAAATGAATGACATAATGATGATTGAGGCTTCATACAAATGGACAACAAGATATTCAAATCCTCTTGCCAACATGAGGGAGTTCATAAGTATGAGGCAACAGATGATCAGGCCAAACTATGAAGTCCAAAAGATGGAAGGATATTTTAAAATAATCTTTGAACCAAAAGACCAATCTTTTGTATTAAGAAATTCAGATGGACTGGCCTTGGGCATCATTGAGCATGACATAGATTTGGAATTTCTTCACTTGGAGGATTTAGAGAAGATAACCAGATGGAATATGTCTCCTCAACATCCACACGAAAGGGAGATCTATTTGTTCAAAGAGAAGACTGCTGCAGTTGCATTTGACAAAAGGAGAGATGCTGGAAGCTCTAGAAGATGAAGATATTTTTATCTTTCTGTTAAAATTTATTTTGCAATGTCCATGTGGCAGAATTTGTCTATGTAAAATGTAATTTTGCTTCTGGAAAATTTAATGTGTATTTTTGAAAAGTGTATGTAATCCGTAAGTATTTTGGTGCAGCTGAGTGTGTTCCAGTCTATGGGGAGATTGTTGGGATGGAAAATGACAAAGGAATATTGGAATCTTCTCAACCTTTTCTAAAAATGGCTATGTATGGAAACCAAGCACACTTAGGCATCCGAGCAAGCTAAACTTAGTCAAGCAAGGTATTTTTCTCTTCGAGAAAAGTTATATTCTGGAATTCTTCTTAAGTCTAAGTTCGAGCAAGGTTTGTTTGAGTGAAAACCCTTGACTAATCAAGCTAAAACCTCGAGCAAGGTTTATTAGTAAACAATGGTCCAAGCAAAATTGAAGGACTTTAATGAAGAAATTACTCAAAGGACTTCCAATGAGAAAGGTTCAACCTCGAGCAAGCTACAGTTTCACCAGCACAATTGAATTTTTGTTCAAATAAGTTAAGTAACTAACGGTTTAAGGGATCTCTGAAGAACAAGTTTGCTCGTAAGGTATATATTGAGAAAAGTTTGTGTCACACCCCGACATAGGACCTAGGCGTGTGACCAATAGTTGGTACCTATTTTGAAAATATATTAGAGTTTTAGCGGAAGTCTTTAACTTATAATAAAATATTAATTTAAGTTTTGAAACATTAGTTTATTTGTAAAATATAACAAAATATTTGATTTAATACAAAGCTTCTCGAATAATAAATATTCAAGCGTTTTCTTTTCAAACCTTTGTTTTATTTATAAAATTTTGTTTAAATATTGTTTGCAATATTTTAATAATTTAAAATATTGAACCATCTCTACCTTGCGAGCATCTATCTCCATGAGTTGGTTGTAATTCCATGATACATGTGCTAACTTTATTTCCTGTAATATTTGGGGGGAAAAATACGTCAGTGATATGCTGTTGAATCGTTGACTCTAAAAACATTTAATTAATCTTTCTTTGACTGACAAGATAGTTTTCATGAAACACCCTCAGCAGAAACGTCTCTTATTTCTGGAATTTGTACCACTTGCCATACAAACACAATTACGGTTCTTCGGGAACTGATGCCCATTGGGAACTGACGCCCATTGGGAACTGATGCCCATTGGAGAACTTTTATTATGATCTCTAGTCTGCGGCCACGTAGCCTTGACTGATAGAATAGATTGATTATGTTTGGATCCAGACACATGTGTACTCGGTCTGAGTTACTTTTATTTTCTATCTTGTATTTTATTAGGGATCACGTAATCCCATAAATGTTTATTTGACTGTCTTTATTTAAGATAAACAACCCGTTTATCTTGACTGAAAAAGGTTTAACATATTCACCTGTGACTGTCTGTTTTGAATGATGTGGTTATCTCGTTTGAAAACCTTTTGTGAATGAATGAATGATTGAATGATTGACCTATAATAAAATAGTTTTATATAAATACCCGGATCGTCTCTTAATCCGGATACAGACCTTTAGTCTGGTTTTGATAACTTAAACCTTGATTGATTGTTTGTTTGTTTGAATAAAACATTTTGAATATGAATTCCTTCTCTTTATTTGCCAATCATGTACCATGTTTCTTCTTCAAGAAGAAATGTCTATGATATATTTCTTTTTCAAGAAGAAACGTCATTTATTTATAACATTTTTATATAAAATCTCATGTTTCTTAATAAAAAAGAAACACTATTTTTAATTATACCTCTTGTAGGTAAACTTATCTTTCTTACTCTTGAAGAAATATTATTTAACTATATTCCCGTTAATACTTATATTTCTTAACCATAAAGAAATTATATTTAATTGTAACCTTTGTTTATATAATTTTGTATTTCTTAATTATAAAGAAATTTTATATAATTGTTATAATTTAATCAAGGTCTAGGCTATACCCCTGACTAGGGTCTAAGCCTTTCGAAATAATAATATTTTATTTGGACAAAACCCCTACCTTGTTCGGCTTATTGTTTTCTAGATTCTCGGGCAGCACTTCGACACTTTCACGTATATTGAGAATCTTGATCAACAACTCCTCGACACGCAATTCTAGGCAACGTTCGGGTGTCGCCGGGTCGTGCACGTACTTCAAGGCGAGACTTCGGGTCGTCTTGGGTCAGCACGGTTTACTGGGTCGTCACGCGTTACGGGGTCCCCACGCAAAATCAGGTGCGCCGGTTTTCAGGATTGTCGGTACGAACTTCGAGGTGTCGTTGGTATATGGTACGGGTTACGAGGTGATGATCGTCGGGTCGGTGGCACGGAAACCGAGGTAGAGAGAGAAAGTTTCTAAAGAGAGAGTGGGATTTTGGTTTGAAAATGAATGTGCCAAAACCTCTATTTATAGGCTGGTTAACGAACTCATCGTGGTATGCGATGGTTGCTGAAAACCCCGTCGCGTATCGCGACGTAGGTGTGATGACTCACCGGTAGCGTTGCCACGTGGCGGACGCGGTGCCACGTGGCAAGACATGGTGCCACCATGTGACACGTGGTGACACGTGTCACATTGTCATGCCTTTATGCCACGTGGTGACACGTGTCCTGACACGTGTCAGCCTGTCAGACCTCGTTATCGCGATACACGATGACGTTGGGTTTTGGTTCCTCGCGTATCGCCGACAGCCCGTTTCTTGGGTTTTGAAACATACCCATCGCGATAGGCGATGGGTTTCCTTCTGATCCGTCGTGTATCGCGATCAGACAAGAAAACATAATTTTCTCTTTTAGTCCTTGTATCCGAAATTTTCGTGATGTTACATCCTCCCCACCTTGGAATGAATCTCGTCCTCGAGATTCATTTTGAGTGATTTCTTGTTTATCGATTTACAATCAGACTCTTTCTAATATGTTGCCTGAGCTTAACTTGAACCGTTTGTATGGTTTGCAATTTATGATTTGTTGTTAACTTATATCTTTGGGTGACATATTCAGTCAATAGTTGAGAATATCATAAGTAATTGTAAATTGCTAAGCACAGTGGCCAGTTGCGTGTAACTATTTACCTTACCTTTTGGATTCTAAACATTTACTGATGTTACCAAGATTGGTTCTTGGATTCAGTCTATCTAATCCTCTTAACTTACTCATCTTGATACCTTTTCAAGATATTCATACTTGAGTAATAATATTCCTTTACTTCTTGATCTTGACGGATTCCTTACGTTTATTTCTATCAATTATACTCTTGAACTTTAAATGTTTGGATAACTGATTTTCCTTGAGTAGATATGTTCTTATGTCTTAGTTTAATTTATTCATTTCATCTTTAATTCATCTTTCTATAGATGATGAAATATGCTATAGTCTAAATTTAACTATCTCTTTTCATAGTTATTAGCATTCTTATGTAAAGACACGATCTATATGCTAATATCTTTTATTTATATACATTAGGGATTTAACTACCCGTAAATGATTACAAAATTTCTCGTTTAAAACGATATTACAAACACTTTACAAGAGCTAACTATTAGTTATTTCTATTGCCTTTAGATCTTGACTTTCATTGGCATACTCTTGTCTACTTATATTCTTGATTGTCAGATGCTTCTCGTATGTTTAACATATTAGCCTTTCCTTTCTTAGCACCACTTCCATTTGCGTTGTTAGTCTTATTTGGAAATTATGAGCTGAAGTGTCCGTTTTCTACACAGCTAAAACATACAACTATTTTCCTTTTGCAATCGTCTTCCGAATGACCGAGTTTATTGCAAAAGTTGCATGTGATCAATGGAATATTTTTGGGGAAGTTTGTTGGTCTTAAACATTTCCCGTGATGTCTCTTGCCATAGCTTTGGCAGATTGGACTTATATATTTAAAAGACATTTCCTCCATTTCTTTGCCTTTCTGTGACACTCGTCAATTTCAGGTTAACTCCGTTAACTCAAACTCCGTCAATTCAAACTTAAGATCACTGGATCTTTAACGCACATCTCATTACATTTAAACTAAGGGTTTAAATGACGCTTGACAATTACTACATGTGTAGTCTTTCGGGAATTGCACCGAAACGCAAACGAGTTGACGCTAACCATTGGTGAATAAACGAAAAACGTCAAAACAATAATTATGTGATAACTATGTGTTAGACTTATGTGTTATGTGATAATATTGGTTAAAACACTAACTCAAGATGTAAACAAGTTAGTTTAAGCTAGATAAGTAATATTTAGAAGTTGAGGGGCCAAGGTGTAACATATTATTATTTATAATATCAATAAAACCCTAACTCCTTCCTCTCCCTCTCTCCCTCAAACCCGACGGCTCCCCCCTCCCCTCTCCTTGCGATCGGCAGCTCACACACACCCACATATCACCTTGTTTTGATATTGTTCTTCATAATCGGAGCATCCTACACTCGTTTCTAAGCACCTCTCACGTTTCTCTTGGTTATTTCTGCGTTTTTAAGGTATAATTATGAAACCCTAACTATTGAATATCATGTATTACGTGTTTATGATTGATTGTTGCTAGAGGATGATTAATTATGCATTGGTTGTTGATATTGATGATCATATGTGATTTTGAACGGTGAAAGATTGATGAATCGTTGATTGTTTGTAAACCCTATAGGGTTACTACTGATTTCTATGATTAATTATGTGTACTACATGTTTTGAGGTATGTCGTATGCTTAGGATGCATGTTAGATGATTGTTTATGCTTGCTGAGTTTTGACAGCAGTGATTGTTAAACTTGAACGATGTGTAACTTGTTGAATATAAAAGCAAACTGAGCTAATTATGAGTCTACAAGGTAGTCCTCTGAGTCTAGTTTTCAGAAAGTCCAACCACGTCTAATTTGGAGGTGTTTTGGTTGGTCAAACAATTTAAATGTGATTAAAGATCAAAACTGGTACTGGACAGATTGTAAGTTGTTATTAGACAACTGTAACTAAATGTTAATTTGGAAATTGGTCGAGGTTGTTAACACTACAAGGTGCTATGTTGAGTCTAGTTTCCATAAAGTCCAAACTTGTAATTTTTGGACAAGTAAAGGTTAACTTTTATTATTTTACAAAATTGAAGTGCAAATCTGAATTGTGAGACCTGCTGTTAGGTTGTTTTGTAAATATCATAACTCATGAACAACAAGGCCAAATGGGTTGGTTCCACTTCTGGAAGTTAACTTATTGAGTTAAGAAACTAATACAATTGGTCTTGCATTAATTGGATTTTTCATTTAACGGGAATTTTAAATAACATTCTGTTGCGCATGAATTTGATTGTTGTGAGTTTGCTGTAATGTTTTGATCATTGTGAGAAATCTATGTGGAATAAAAATATAATAAAATATATTCTGGAAACCTAACAAATGTGTGCTTTTGTGACGATTTTTGGTGAATTAATTGAGATACTATGATCTGTTGAATAGGGTTGTTTTTCAAGTAGAATTCTGTCGTGATAAAACTAGTTGCTGAACTTTGTGAAAATACATGAAACGTGCTGTTACTAGATAATTGTTATGTTTTGACAAAATTGCCCTTGAGGGGAATAATTACTAGATGATTGTTATGTTTTGACCAAATTGCCCTTGCGGGGAATATTTGCTAAATATGTACACCATTAACACTTGACACGTAAATTGTTGTTCACACACGTAACGTATCACAAATGTGCTTGTTAAGTCACACACGATTCACAACCGAAACACGAAACGTATTTTGTTCATAGGTAATATGTGCCAAGTCTAGAGACTCGATAATAGTTCCGACTCTTAGAAAATCTCCTTGTTGTTATAGAACGCTAGTGAGAGTTTTCTGTGACGCGCATCACTTGGGTGACTTGTTTTTGGGAATTCTTCGCAAACAGTGAGTTTCACTTTCCCCTTTAAACATTTTAAACGCTTTTCACTTGGGGGAGATAACATACTCCGAAAACGCTTTTAGATTTTGTTATGAAATTATATATCACTTGTAAAGGCTAAGTGGCAAACGAAACAACTGAAGTCCTACACATCGAACCGTTTAATATTGGATAATAGCGAGTCACTGTTGAGTAGTACTACTGGGTTTGACAAACCCCAACCAACGCTAAGCTCGACTGGAGGTCGAGTGGGTGTAATTTTGGCTAACACATTACCATGGTCGGGATAGACCTGGTGGCAAGGCACATGATAAACAGTCAGCTTCGGTGTCGAACACTTAGAAATACTTGCTTTATAGGCTAGCTACCAATAGATATATAATCGATTTAACATTATCTGGAACGCAAACGCAAAACGCTAAACGCAAAACGCTAAACGCAAAACGCTGAACGCAAAACGCAAAACGCTTTATTTTATATAAACATGTGAACTCACCAACCTCGTGTTGACAATTTTAGTATGTTATTCTCAGGTAGCCGAGGCGGGCGCGCGGTATAGGATCATGCATTGTTTTGAACACTATTGATTTTGCAAACTTGTTTAAAACTGTTACTATGTGGGTTTTTAAGTCGTCCTGCGTGGCATAACACTTGGTTTATATATTTACGCTTCCGCACTTATTTTCATCAATGTTTTTATGGTTTGATTATAACTAATGATTCCGATCCTGTTAGTTCACACTCTCTAACGCCAAAACTCCGTTAGTGGATTTTGAGGGTGTGACAGATTGGTATCAGAGCCATTGGTTATAGCGAACAAGAAATTGCATGCACACTAGACTATAACCGCGACGACCCATTAGTTATAATGATACGCACTGCATATGTTTGTGTAGTATTTGTTATCTTATCTCTTTACCTTTTTCACTCATACGCGCGCATACACGGCTTACCTGTAGGGATGTCGACGCCACCATCATCATCATCCGATCAGATGACTCATGCGCATGGGAAGGAACCGCAGTTACCTACCTCATCGCTACCCCGAGTAGTCCCGGAGCTAGAAGCCCCTGCTCCGAAGAGATATCGCTTATCCGGAGGCATGTACGAAGACTAAATTAGCTTGGATTGGTACCCGAGTCTGATCAGACGTATGGTCTATCGCGAACAAGTTCCTCCACTACTTCACCCGAGTCGTCCTGCTTACCCCAACACCCTACCACTTATAACCGAACCTGTAGAGCGTGTGCTCGCAGCTGTTGTTTCTTGTTTGGAGCGTGACGTTGGTTATATGCGCTATACGAGAGCGAACGTTTTAGGACTGTTAAAGGATGAAACCAAAACTAAAGAGGAAATTTCCCGCCTGACAGCGACGATGAAGGAAATGCAAGAGGCTAGTGATCAACAGATGAAGATTATGAGAAAAATGCAAGCCGAGATGATAGACTTGCAAGAGCAACTCCAAGTGGCAAGGACCCGAACCGAGATAGCTTTAGAGCGTTGCGACGTCTTAAAAATGCAAATTGCTCACAACCCAACGGAACCTGAGGCCGAGCCTGAGGAGGAACACGAAGAAGATCCCGAAGAGGAGCCTGAGGAAGATCCCGAGGAGGAACCCGAAGAGGAACCGGAGGAAGAACCGGCTGAGCCAGAGGAAAACTCAGAGGTGTTCTCAGGCGTCGACATCTCAGGATGATAACACCTAGATGTCTGGAAGAAACGCTGGACAAGGTCGCAGTAACATCAACTTGACTGCAGCAGAACTCCAAACTCTGCTGAACGACCACGCGGCGGCCGCTATAGCCGCACATGTCCAGAATCAAGTTGGAGGTCCAACTGGGACGTGTACTTTCAAGAACTATCTGGATTGCAAGCCTAGTTCGTTTAAGGGAACTGATGGAGCTATAGGCTTCCTGCATTGGGCTGATAAGGCCGAATCAGCTTTTGAGATGTGTAATTGTCCACCTGCCAGTAGGGTCAAATTTTCTGCTAGGACACTTGAAGATTCTGCTCTTACTTGGTGGAATTCAAATGTGCAAATTCTGGGATTGGAATTGGCAAACGCTATGAACTGGGAGGAGTTCAAGAATATGATGCGAGAAGAGTATTGCCCTATAGAGGAGATCGCGAAGCTGGAATCCGAGTTTTGGTCATTGAAGATGGTGGGTTCAGAGATTGAAGCCTACACCACTCGTTCTCACGAGCTAGCAGTAATGTGTCCACGGATGGTAGACAAATCAAGTAAGAGGATTGAGATGTACATCGATGGGTTGGTACCGCAAGTTCAGGGTATGGTGACGTCCTCCAGACCCGCTACGATTCAACAAGCGATCCGGTTAGCTCACAAACTGACGGATCAAGCAGTGACCCAAGGTGCGTTACCACCTAGGGGTTCAACCACTAAAGCCCGTGACAACCCGAGCACTGACAACAACAGCAACAACAACCCGAGTAATGGAAAGAGAAAGTTTGACAACACCAGATCCTCATCCTCGAACCCCCCACAGCAACAACACTACCGTAAGCCTGAACTCACTCGGAGCTTCAATAATCAGGGTCATAACAATAACAACAACGGTAGCGGGCAAGGTTCGAGCCGCTATGCTGGGAAACAGCCGAAATGCAACAGGTGCAACTATCATCATGCTGGCCCGTGTGACCGTGTCAAGTGTTTGAGATGCGGAAAAATGGGTCATCAGGCAAAGGAATGTAGGGGAGACCTAGCGGCAAAGGGTGCTCCTAAACCACCTACGACGACTAAGGGATGTTTCGAGTGTGGTCAAGAGGGTCATTTCAGGAAGGATTGCCCCAAGCTAAAACAGAACGAGAACAATGGAGGCAGCAGTAGTGGCTGAAGCTATGGTAAAGGTAGAGCTTTCGTCATTGGGTCGGGCCAAGCCCGCAACGATCCGTATGTGGTGACTGGTAAGTTTCCTGTGAACGATTGTTTTTCTTCTGTATTGTTTGACACTGGAGCTGATAGGAGTTTTGTGTCGAAAGCCTTTAGCCAACTCTTAGACTTAAGTCCAACCCCGTTAGATGCTAAGTTTCCTGTTGAATTAGCGGACGGTAAGTCTATAGAAACGACTCATGTACTTGCAGGATGTAAGTTGAAACTGTCAGGTCATATTTTTGATATCGACCTTATACCTTTTACGCTTGGTAGTTTCGGTATCGTTGTCGGCATGGACTGGTTATCCGAGAACCGAGCGGAGATTATATTTCACGACAAGATAGTCCACATCACTACCCCTTCCGGCGAGATCGTTTCGATTCAGGGTGAGAAAAACGGCATGACCACCAACGTCATCACCCTCATGAAGGCGCAGAAGTATCTACGAAAGGGTCATCCGGCAATTTTAGCGCATGTTGTCGAGAAACCCGCAGAGGAGAAGCGAATCGAAGATATACCGATTGTGCGAGATTTTCCGAAAGTTTTCCTAGAGGATTTACCTGGACTCCCTCCTATTCGACAAGACGAATTCCAAATCGAATTGACCCCCGGTGCAGCGCCCATAGCACGAGCCCCGTATCGGCTCGCACCGGCGGAGCTTCAGGAGTTGTCCACCCAATTGCAAGATCTGTTGGATAAATGTAACACCCCGTAACCGCAGCGGAAACGTACACGGGATGCAACAGACACATCTGATATCAACAGCATTGCTTATAAAGAAAATACCACTACATTAACTTATAACATATTACATTGTTGCGAGTTTCGTTACTGTCTAGGTGTTACACACATATTTTACCGATAAGACATTAATAAATTCATTACAAAACATAGAGCAGCAAGCTTCCAACAGGTAGCACAGATAATTAAGCACATTTCAATCATTCCAACTCGGGCATACCTAGAAAACATGTAAAGAAAACGGGTCAACTACGAATAGTTGGTGAGTTTCACTAATTTAAATAAACACTGACAGATCATTTTAATAATCATTTATTAAACAATGTTATTATACGGGAAACTATGTTTCCCCAGAACATTTATAACCTCTGGGAACTAAGTTACCCCAGAACAAACATAACCTCCGGGAACTATGTTACCCCAGAACAATAATAACCTCTGGGAACTATGTTACCCCAGAACAATAATAACCTCTGGGAACTACGTTACCCCAGAACAATAATAACCTCTGGGAACTATGTTACCCCAGAACAATAATAACCTCTGGGAACTATGTTACCCCAGAACAATAATAATAACCTCTGGGAACTATGTTACCCCAGAACAATAATAACCTCTGTGAACTATGTTACCCCAGAACAATAATAACCTCTGGGAACTATGTTACCCCAGATCAATAATAATAACCTCTGGGAACTATGTTACCCCAGAACAATCCCACACGATAAACAATTTATATATTCTATGCATCAAACCATATATATATATATATTTAAATATACAAGTGTTTCCATACGATCGGTATGTACTTAAATACTTTAATAAAGACATGTTTTCCGCCCCGGGAAAATATATTTAAAAACAGTTCATTAAAAGGGGCTCGTGAAAACTCACCTTTTTGTGAGTCGGTGGGTAATACAATGAACAGCTACGTGCCTGGATCTGTAATATAATATCTAGTCGTTACTATATAATTCCATAAATTAAATCCGTGTTAATCGGCACATCTGGGAACATTGTTAACCCAGTACTGTACTCGATCCGGGGACAATGTTAACCCCGTGACACTCCTAAGGACTCAGATTGTGCCATTACTTAGAGTCGGACGGTCAAAATTATCATTTTTATGTTTTCCTTGATTTGCGTGCCTAGCACGGTCATCCGTTTTTAGTTTCAAAAATGAGTTTATTCACACTTAACCCAAAAATGGTGTTTGACTGTTAATTTAGTTAAAGTGATGAAATTAGAGCTCGGTTTGGACACCCCGTTTGGCCGCGGGGCCCGTTTCCGTCATTTAGGTGCCGGAAACAGTAAAATCGGGTAAAATTACCCAAATTATCCGAATTATTTTCGGATGATTTATTTTTACTTAATTTACTTAGTTTTATTAAAATGATAAATTTTTAGGTTTTTATATACCAGTCAGCTCGCTTATGCGAGTTTTGCCGGTTTACACGTTTTAAGCTTTAGAAATTTGTTTTTATGTTCTTTTTAGCACAAATAATTACCCGTTTAGTCTCGGGTCTTGAAATTTTGCACAACACTTATTTTGACAGTAAGAAACTTTATAAAAATTTTCCAGATTTATTTTCTTATATTTACATTTATTTATCTATTTTTAAACCTAATTAAAACACTAAATATGTCAAAAATACCAAAAGACTTTAGAAAAATCCCAAATTTTTCTGGGATGATCCCTGCCATCCTCATAACTCCCTGGAATTTTTCCAGAACCCAAAACTCATTTTTCAAGCCATTTTCACAAAAACCGGGCTAGAAAGCTCTAGAACTCGTTTTACCGAAAAGCCCCTTTAGACTTTTCCAACTGAGCTCAAATTTTGTGTGTGACTTTTATATGTTATAAAAAGCTTATCCTAAATTTTTCAGAATTTTTCATCAAGTTTAGCTATTTTTCACCATTTTTGGCCAAAACCGAGCATTAAATTCACCAAATATTCATCTTTTATCCAAAAATTACCAAAAATTCACAGATCTCTTATTTTCATGTGTAAATCATCTCTGTGAAATTTCGTGACCCGACTCTAAGCACACTACAATCTGTCCAAAATCACTAAATCACACGAAAACTGAACTATCTTGTGTTTTCTAGCGTTAGATCGCAAAGATCTTGGTTTCTAGCTTTTGCTAGCCACTAGATACAACACTTACAAGCACAATAACACTATACCAAGCAAGTTACACCAACAATCAAACCATTTCTTTCATAGTGTCGGTTTTGATATAAAAACAAAGGTTTTAACCGTAAAAATCCGTTCTCGACTCTTTTTACTCATTTCTTGGACCAAGATCCCTTGTATAACATGTATACATCTCTTGATCATGCAAGAGTCGGTTTCATCTCGGGTTTTCACCCGTCTTTCACATGGAAACTCATTTTTACAAGATTTCAACCGTAAAATTTCATTCTAAACTCTTTTAACTAATTACTTGGATCAAGATCCTTTGTATAACTTGTATACATCTCTTGATCACACGAGAATCGGTTTCATCTCGGGTTTTCACCCATTTTTCACATGAAACCTCCTTTTCTCAATATTGTAGAATTAGAAACAAGATTAAAGCCTTAAAACATGTGTTATACCTTCAAGTTTTTGGTAGAAATCAAAGAAACTTGGATGGATGTTGAAAGAGTTGAGAGATTTTGAGAGAATTGGTGTGAAAAAAAGAAAAATATAATGTGTAAAGTGTGTGTGTAAGGCCGGCCCTATTGTTGATGTGGGGGGGGCCCACATCTCAAACCATGGCCACACATTTGGATTACACAATCCGGATAATGTTGTGGATAGTCTGGCTCAGTTCGTTTCTCGTTTAAACTCGTAATTCGGCTTAAAACGAGCCTAAAATGGTCGTTTTTCGGGTTAAAATAAAATTTACATAAAACCGACTTAAAAACTTTAAAAACTTAAACCATGACATTAAAACATCATATTATTAATAATTACGCATCTTTTTCGGCTTGATTGATCATCTCTTGCTTGGTTTGATGTTAAAGGTTTCGTTTATCGTACCGACGTACCAATAAATCGAAATCCTTTTTCTGTGCTATAATTCACTTATCCCGAAGCATTAATACTTCGTAAACATCGCTAAACATTAGATACTTCGTCTATAATGTAATTCCCGATTCGTTCGGGTTTCAATAATCGTTCATTGGTTAATTGTAATTCCAATACGATTCACTATATAATCGAGTACGATTCGTACTATGAATCATATATACTCGTATATACGTCCTATAACTCATATAATCAATATTAAATGACACGTAAATAGTATATACCGGCTAGGGTATACCTGGATTTGCCGGAATCGTTACAATAAAGGTCTTATCCGACCTAGCTCATCGCCATGGGGAGCCCATGTCTTATTCGTCTGAAAGAAGGACGGGACTTTCCGCATGTGCATCGACTACAGAGAGCTGAACAAGGTGACGATTAAGAACCGTTATCCCTTACCCCGAATTGATGATCTGTTTGACCAGCTTCAAGGCTCGAGTTACTACTCGAACCGTTATCCCTTACCGCGAAGTAGATATTTCAAAGACGGCATTCAGGACTCGGTACGGTCACTATGAGTTTTTAGTTATGCCTTTTGGCTTAACCAACGCACCAGCCGTATTTATGGATCTCATGAATCGAGGATGCAAGGCGTACCTCGACAAGTTTGTGATTGTTTTCATTGATGATATTCTCGTCTACTCCAAGGACAAGACCGACCACGAAGAACACTTGAGGTTAATTCTGGAATTGCTGAAGAAGGAACAACTGTATGCTAAACTCTCGAAATGCGAATTTTGGCTTCGCGAGGTTCACTTCTTAGGACATGTGATTAACGAGAATGGTATCCATGTCGATCCCGATAAGGTAGAGGCCATCAAAAACTGGGAAGCACCTAAGACTCCGACCGAGTTGCGACAATTCCTAGGACTGGCCGGCTACTACCGACGTTTTATCGAGGGATTTTCAAAGATTGCTCAACCCCTCACCGCTTTGACTCACAAGGGAACTAAGTACAATTGGGGTGACGCGCAAGAATCCGCCTTTCAACTGTTGAAAACCATACTCTGTAGCGCCCCTATTCTAGCCCTCCCCGAGGGAACAGAGAATTTTGAGGTACATTGTGACGCATCGATACAAGGTCTCGGTTGCGTGTTGTTGCAACTCGAGAAGGTTATAGCCTATGCCTCTTGACAACTACGGATTCACGAGAAGAACTACACGACCCATGACCTGGAACTTGGAGCTGTGGTGTTTGCCCTTAAGATATGGAGGCATTACTTGTACGGTACCAAGTTTACCATTTACACCGACCACAAGAGTCTCCAACATATCTACGATCAGAAGGAGCTGAACATGTGACAGCGTCGTTGGGTCGAACTGCTTAAGGATTATGATTGTGCCATCAAGTACTACCCTGGAAAGGCCAATGTAGTGGCCGATGCTCTCAGCAGAAAGGAAACCGATAAACCCAGGCGAGTGCGAGCATTGCAACTTATGATTCATGCCAACTTACCCGATCAGATTCGCGATACGCAACTCGAAGCTTTGAAAGATGATAATATTCCATCAGAACTCATGCGGGGCATGAACAGGCAACTCGAAACCAAATTGGATGGGGTCTGATATTTTGAGAACCGGATTTGGATTCCACGATACGGAGAGTTGAGAACTCTAGTGATGGACGAAGCACATAAGTCCCGATATTCTATCCACCCCGGCTCAAATAAAATGTACCATGACTTAAAGGCACTTTACTGGTGGCCAAACATGAAAGCCGACATTGCCACCTACGTGAGCAAATGCTTGACTTGCGCGAGAGTCAAAAAAGAATATCAGAAACCATCTGGCCTGCTACAGCAACTGGAACTTCCAATGTGTAAATGGGAACACATTTCAATGGATTTCATCACGGGATTACCTAAAACACCGATGGGATGCGATACCATCTGGGTGATCGTTGACCGATTGACTAAGTCTGCACACTTCTTAGCGATCAAAGAATCGTACAAAATGGAAAAACTGACTCGCGTCTACATGAAGGAAGTAGTGTCTAGACACGGAGTGCTTGTCTCAATCATTTCTAATCGAGATTCTCGTTTCACTTCGCACTTTTGGAAGGCACTACAAAGCGCACTAGGTACCCGCCTGGATATGAGCACTGCATACCATTCTCAGACGGATGGGCAAAGTGAGCTCACCATTCAGACCTTAGAGGACATGTTGCGTGCATGCGTGTTGGATTTCGGAAAAAGTTGGGAACCTCACTTGCCTTTGGTAGAGTTTTCGTATAACAACAGCTACCACGCAAGCATTAAAGCAGCGCCGTTTGAAGCGTTGTACGGATGGAAGTGTCGATCACCTCTCTGCTGGGCAGAGATGGGTGATAGCCAAATCACTGGTCCGGAACTAGTACTCGAAACCTCTGAAAAGATTGTTCAAATCCGAAACCGCAAGGCAGCAGCACGAGATCGCCAAAAGAGTTACGCCGACAAGCGCCGAAAGCCTCTCGAATTTCAAGTGAACGACCAAGTATTACTCATAGTCTCAACTTGGAAAGGTGTGGTTCGCTTTGGGAAGCGAAACAAACTCAATCAACGATACGTTGGTCCTTACTGAATTACTGAGCGCGTTGGTCCGGTGGCGTACCGACTGGACTTACCAACAGAACTCAGTGGCGTACACAATGTATTCCACGTGTCCAATTAGAAGAAATGCCTTTTCGATGACACCCAAGCAGTTCCTTTGGACGAATTGCAAGTTGATGAACAGTTACGCTTCATTGAAGAACCAGTCGAAGTTTTGGATTGGGAAACCAAAACACTCAAGAACAGCAAGATTCCAATCGTTAAGGTTCGTTGGAACTCGAGACGTGGACCGGAGTTCACGTGGGAACGCGAGGATCAAATGATGAAAAATTATCCTCACCTTTTTGAAGGGCTGACCAAACACAGAAAACCGCGAAACCCGACAAACCGTCAGAAATCACCGGAGGTATTAATTAAATTTCAGGACGAAATTTCTTTCTACTAGGGGATGATATGACAAATTGAAAATTTTTTTTTCTTACTTTCAGACACTCATCGCGACTTGACTCAAATTTTCGGGACGAAAATTCTTAAACATGGGAATGATGTGACACTCGTCAATTTCAGTTTAACTCCGTTAACTCAAACTCCGTCAATTCAAACTTAAGATCACTGGATCTTTAACGCACATCTCATTACATTTAAACTAAGGGTTTAAATGACGCTTGACAATTACTACAGGTGTAGTCTTTCGGGAATTGCACCGAAACGCAAACGAGTTGACGCTAACCATTGGTGAATAAACGAAAAACGTCAAAACAATAATTATGTGATAACTATGTGTTAGACTTATGTGTTATGTGATAATATTGGTTAAAACACTAACTCAAGATGTAAACAAGTTAGTTTAAGCTAGATAAGTAATATTTAGAAGTTGAGGGGCCAAGGTGTAACATATTATTATTTATAATATCAATAAAACCCTAACTCCTTCCTCTCCCTCTCTCCCTCAAACCCGACGGCTCCCCCCTCCCCTATCCTTGCGATTGGCAGCTCACACACACCCACATATCTCCTTGTTTTGATATTGTTCTTCATAATCAGAGCATCCTACACTCGTTTCTAAGCACCTCTCACGTTTCTCTTGGTTATTTCAGCGTTTTTAAGGTATAATTATGAAACCCTAACTATTGAATATCATGTATTACGTGTTCTTATGATTGATTGTTGCTAGAGGATGATTAATTATGCATTGGTTGTTGATATTGATGATCATATGTGATTTTGAACGGTGAAAGATTGATGAATCCTTGATTGTTTGTAAACCCTAGAGGGTTACTACTGATTTCTATGATTAATTATGTGTACTACATGTTTTGAGTTATGTCGTATACTTAGGATGCATGTTAGATGATTGTTTATGCTTGCTGAGTTTTGACAGCAGTGATTGTTAAACTTGAATGATGTGTAACTTGTTGAATATAAAAGCAAACTGAGCTAATTATGAGTCTACAAGGTATTCCTCTGAGTCTAGTTTTCAGAAAGTTCAACCACGTCTAATTTGGAGGTGTTTTGGTTGTTCAAACAACTTAAATGTGATTAAAGGTCAAAACTGGTACTGGACAGATTGTAAGTTATTATTAGACAACTGTAACTAAATGGTAATGTGGAAATTGGTCAAGTTTTTAACACTACAAGGTGCTATGTTGAGTCTAGTTTCCATAAAGTCCAAACTTGTAATTTTTGGACAAGTAAAGGTTAACTTTTATTATTTTACAAAACTGAAGTGCAAATCTGAATTGTGAGACCTGCTGTTAGGTTGTTTTGTAAATATCATAACTCATGAACTACAAGGCCAAATGGGTTGGTTCCACTTCTGAAAGTTAAATTATTGAGTTAAGAAACTAATCCAATTGGTCTTGCATTAATTAGATTTTTCATTTAACGGGAATTTAAAATAACATTCTATTGCGCATGAATTTGATTGTTGTGAGTTTGCTGTAATGTTATGATTATTGTGAGAAATCTATGTGGAATAAAAATATAATAAAATATATTCTGGAAACCTAACACATGTGTGCTTTTGTGACGATTTTTGGTGAATTAATTGAGATACTATGATCTGTTGAATAGGGTAGTTTTTCAAGTAGAATTCTGTCGTGATAAAACTAGTTGCTGAACTTTGTGAAAATACATGAAACGTGCTGTTACTAGATAATTGTTATGATTTGACCAAATTGCCCTTGAGGGGAATAATTACTAGATGATTGTTATTTTTGACCAAATTGCTCTTGGGGGGATTATTTGCTAAATATGTACACCATTAACACTTGACACGTAAATAGTTGTTCACACACGTAACGTATCACAAATGTGCTTGTTAAGTCACACACGATTCACAAAATGAAACACGAAACGTATTTTGTGCATAGGTATTATGTGCCGAGTCTAGAGACTCGATAATTTTTTATAGAACGCTAGTGAGAGTTTTCTGTGACGCGCATCACTTGGGTGACTTGTTTTTGGGAATTCTTCGCAAACAGTGAGTTTCACTTTCCCCTTTAAACTTTTTAAACGCTTTTCACTTGGGTAGATAACATACTCCGAAAACGCTTTTAGATTTTGTTATGAAATTATATATCACTTGTAAAGGCTAAGTGGCAAACGAAACAACTGAAGTCCTACACATCGAACCGTTTAATATTAGATAATAGCGAGTCACTGTTGAGTAGTACTACTGTGTTTGACAAACCCCACCCAACGCTAAGCTCGACTGGAGGTCGAGTGGGTGTAATTTTGGCTAACACATTACCATGGTCGGGATAGACCTGGTGGCAAGGCACATGATAAACAGTCAACTTCGGTGTCGAACACTTAGTAATACTTGCTTTATAGGCTAGCTACCTATAGATATATAATCGATTTAACATTATCTGGTAACGCAAACGCAAAACGCAAAACGCAAAACG
>NW_027501697.1:0-36814 GCF_021521415.1 Bidens hawaiensis
AAGCAGGCAGAGAGGGAGAAAAGAAACAAAAGGATAAATGAAGTGCACACCTCAGAACTCTCCCTCTTTGATACCAAGAAACGAAAGTCTCAAGCAAGCAGCTCACGTTATAAAAGGAAGACCTTGAAAGAGTGCTTGGCTATGAGAGAAGTGATGCAGGAACCAAACTCATTGGTGCAACAAAATGGGAGAATCACATACATAACTTACAATCAGCACAATGATTCAATTTCATTGAGAAATGAGTCTGGCATACCAATTGCAGTGATAATACATGACGAAGATCTCAAATTCATGCATCCTCAAGACTTGCAAGACTTAATTGATGCCAGATTACCATATGACTCCTCCGACGCTGTGACAATCGTCAATTTCAGGTTAACTCCGTTAACTCAACTCCGTCAATTCAAACTTAAGATCATTGAATCTATAACGCACACCTCATTACATTTAAACTAGGGTTTAAATGACGCTTAACACTTACTACATGTGTAGTCTTTCGGGAATTGCACCGAAACGCAAACGAGTTGACGCAAACAATTGGTGAATAAACGAAAAACGTCAAAACAATAATTATGTGATAATTATGTGTTAGACTTATGTGTTATGTGATAACATTCTTATAAACATTAACTTAATGTGCTAGAACTAGTTAATTAAGCTAGAAAAGTAACATTTGGAAGTTAAGGGACCAAAGTGTATTATATTATTATTATTAATATTAACCTAAACCCTAACCTCCTTCTCTCCCTCCCCAAAACCGACGGTAGCTACTCCCCCCCCCCCCCTCTCTTCACGATCGGCTCACACACACACACATATTGCTTGGTTTTTTATCTTGGGTTTCACAATTGAAGCATCCTACACCCGATTCTAGTCATCTTCTACCTTCCCCTTGCTTATTTTTTGTGCTTGGAAGGTATAATTATAAACCCTAGAATCTGGAAATTATATACATGATGTTCATATGTCTTGTTTTGATTGAAAGATGTATTGATTGTTGAATTGATAGCTAGTATTGGTGTTATTGCATGTTAATCGTTTTTTTTTTTATTTTGAGTTCAAGTAAAACCCTAATCATGGATTTAATGTGTATTTGATGTGCATGGATAATGATTATGGTGTCTATAAGGTCATATGAACGGATTATGGTCCATAGATAGTTAATAGGTTGAGTTTTGTTGCAAACAGTTTCTGGACAGATTGTGTTGTTGATGTTCAATTGACTGTAACAGGGTGTAAATGTGAAAATTGGTTGAGATTATTGATACTAAAGTAAACTAGGTTGAGTCTAGTTTCTAAAGAATATAATTTTGCAATTTTTGGACATGTAAAAGTTAACCTTTATGATTTTACAAAAACGTTGTGCAAAGCTGAGTTGTTAGACCTGCTGTTAGGTTGTTTTGTAAATGTTATATCTCATGAACTACGAGACCAATTGGGTTGGTTCCACTTCTGGAAATTGACTTGTTGAGTTAGGAACCTAACCCAAGTGGTCTTGCATTTGTTGAATTTTTAGTTTAACGGGAATTTCAAATAACATTCTGTTGCGCATGAATTTGACTGTTATGAGTTTGCTGTAATGTTTTGATCATTGTGAGAAACATATGTGGAATAAAAATAAAATAAAATATATTCTGGAAACCTAATACATGTATGCTTTTGTGATGATTTTTGATGAATTAATTGAGATGCTATGATCGGTGGTATAGTATAATCTTTCAAGTAGAATTTCTGTCTCGGTGAAACTAGCTGATGAATTTTGTGAAAATGCATGAAACATGATAATTGCTAGTTAATTGTTATGTTTTTGACCAAATTGCCCCTGCGGGGAATACTTGCTAAATAATTGTGGTGTTTTGACCAAATTGTCCCTGTGGGGAATAGTTGCTAGTGATGTACATTATTAATACATGACACGTAAATAATTGTTCACACATGTATCGTATCACAAATGTACTTGTTAAGTCACACACGATTCACAAACGAAACATGAAACGTGATATCTGCATAGGTATTATGTGCCGAGTCTAGAGACTCAATAATAGTTCCGACACTTAGAAAATCTCCTTGTTGTTTTAGAACGCTAGAGAGAGTTTTTCTGTGACGCGCATCTTGGTGAATTATTTTGGGAATACTTCGCAAACAGTGAGTTCACTTACCCCTTTTAAACTGTTTTCAAACGCTTTTCACTTGGGGGAGATAACATACTCCGAAAACGCATTTAAGATTTTGTTAATATAGATTATATATCACTTGTAAAGACTAAGTGGCAAACGCAATAACTAAAGTCCTTCATTCACATCGAACCGTTTAATATTGGATAATAGCGAGTCATTGTTGAGTAGTACTACTGGGTTTGACAAACCCCACCCAACGCTAAACTCGACTGGAGGTCGAGTGGGTGTAATCTTGGCTAAACACATACCATGGTCGGGATAGACCTGGTGGCAAGGCAAATGATAAACAGTCAGCTTCGGTGTCGAACACTTAGTAATACTTGTTTTATAGGCTAGCTACCTATAGATATATAATTGATTTAACACTATCTAGTAACGCAAAACGCTGAACGCAAAACGCTTAACGCAAAACGCTGAACGCAAAACGCTGAACGCTTTATTTTATATAAACTTGTGAACTCACCAACCCCGTGTTGACACTTTTAGTATGTTATTCTCAGGTAGCCGAGGCGGGCGCGCGGTATAGGATCATGCATTGTTTGAAACGCTTTTGTTTATGCAACCTTATTTTAAACTGTTATTATGGGGTTTTGAGTCGTCCTGCGTGACGCAACTTTTATCTCTTGGTTTTTACGCTTCCGCACTTAATTTCATTTAAACGTTTTTATGGTTTGATTATAACTAATGATTCCGATCCTGTTAGTTCACACCCTCTGACGGTAAAAACTCCGTTAGTGGATTTTGAGGGTGTGACAGACGCTGTGGAACTGGACATGATCAAACAAAGAGCAGCCCTTGTCAAGCAATGGAAGGAAGAATCTGACACAGGGAGGAGGAGGAGGAGGAGATAGCAGAAAGGAGCTTAATGATGATTGTTTTTGATTCTGTTTATCTTTGTAATTTTTTTTTATTTTGTATTTGATGTAAAAAACTTTGAAGTGTAATGCCCAAGAGGCAAAATTCCTACTTATGTAATGAAATGACATCCTTTTGAATGATATATTTAAGATGTCTGATACATGTGTAACTCTGTGCAGGTATGTTTTGGTGCATCTGAGCTTGTTCCAATCTAAGGGGAGATTGTTGGGTCCGATTTATGATAAGGAAGATTGGAATCTTCTCAACCTCCTTAAGAAACGGCTAAGTATGGACTTCGAGCAAGCTTAGACGATCGAGCATGGTTTTACTACTACGAGCAAGGTTTTCAGAACCTTAAATGATTAATTCCTCTAAGTGTTAAGGCTTCGAGCAAGCTACACTTCAACGAGCAAGTATGTTCTTCTATCAAGCATGGATTGCCAATCGAGCAAACAGCTTGATCATACAAGTTTTAACCAAGTGCTACGAGCACAGGATGATCGAGCACATGGGGACAAGCATGGATGCAATAAGAAGATGTCACGTGATCAAAGCAAGGACTTCGAGCACAGTTCAGTTCACGAGCAAGATTTACTTCCGAGCATGCTAAAGATTGCTGAATAAGAAAAGCTGAAGACATCAAGAAGAATGAGCTTGCTCGATGGACTAGTTCGAGCAAAGCAAGGACTAGTCAAGAGGAATGAAGTCTGTTGGAAGGGAATATCTTCACTGAAGATATTCTAAGTAAAGTATGCTCGAGGACAGTCAACGAGCATACCTAGCATAGTGAGTTTGCTCGAGAAAGATTGTTACCTTGCTCGAGGACTCAACATTTGTATTATTTTGTATTTCATTATGTAATAATTAGGAACTTCTAGAAGGAATGTCAGGGTCTATAAATAGAGTCCTAGGTTTCCATTTAGGGCACGGATTTACACACGGATAACGGCGCACAATACGAGAAACATTCCAAAAAGAATATTCTATTTGTTTCCTTGTACAGCCGTCGCCGCCGTCACACGAAACCCTATACATTCCTTTCACTGTTCCAGTAATGATATATTAAATACAGTGAATCTTTGTCTTTGAATGCGTTCTTACTGATTATTCATTATCATTTCGTGTTTGTTATTTTTCACTCCTTCGTTCCCACTTGTTGGATATCCTGATTACGCCGGGATATTCAATAGGCTTTGGGTAAACAGAGTTGGTGTGTTCTTGTCAACCTTTTGAGGTTTCACCTAACTCACGGTCCTGACACCTACCTGACCCACACATAGCCTCACCGACCACCCTAGCCCAAACCCTGCTAGCCTTAAAGCCAAACAAGTACAAAGAGGGTGCTGAATTTGTGCAAACTCATCGCATTATGTTTAAATTCCGGTACCGTAAGAACATAACGAAAATGGACCGACTGCCACTTTTGATTTTTTTTAGTTTTAGTTCCAGTATCATAATGAACGTGACGGGAACTAACCGAATTTGCATAGACTCACCACCTCAATGCCTGGTGGAGTTGAACAGGAGGCTATAGATGCACGAGTGAAGATGTTGGAAAGCCAACATGGACTTCTCGATCTATCGATACTCTCATCTTTGAGAACGCTGATTTTAGAACCAAGATTGAGGCCCTGAAAACCAAACTTGCCGCCCAAGACAGTCTAAATGAGTTGCATCTCAAGATAATTGAAGATATGACGAGAAAATATCAAGCAGCCTCGGAGTTGATCGGTATGCGTGATGATGAATTTAATACGCTCGAGGACCGTTTTGATTCTATGTTTGGGAACTGGAAGAGATTGGGGGTGGGGACGCACACTCAAGGACAGCAACCGTCTGCTGGTCCGAGTGTTGCAGTAGGTATGGATATGGTGGTGGCCTCTGACGGCGAAGCAACTGTGGGAGTTATTGTACCATGTGTTGGTGTCGCTTCAACAGATGTTGGTACAGGTTCTGTCCCTCCGGATATTGGAGGGTCTGCTACACGAACCGTGGTTGAATCGGAGGAGGAAGAAGATGGTAATGATGATGAAGAAGATGAAGAAGATGATGAGAACGTTTACAATAGCTATGATGAAGATAATGATGACGGCGATGATGATGAAGGAAATGGTGGTGAAGGAGGAAACGGTGGTACCGAAGGAGGAGGTGGTAGTGGAGTGGACACAAACCGTTCCACAAGACGATCAGCCACATGAAGACCTCTACTACCGAGGCTTCAAAAGAAGTGAGAGATCGTGGCACTGCACTTGAGGAGGAATTTAATGCGTTGTTCAATGCAAGTGAATTTGCAGGTATCATTTTATCTCCTGAAAAGGAATGTATCTCGGAGGAGGAGGATGTAATCAACTACTCTCCATGTCCTAACACGCCTCCTGAAGAAGTCAGAGATCCAGCTCTTGAAGCTGAACCTGTGATTGCCCTTGCAGCAGACTTGTCACCAGCGCCAAATCGAGGAAGAAAAAGTGGCACTGTGTCAAGTCATGCGAGTGCACACTGCCGCAACTACCCCTATCATGACAGATTGCTCATTGCTTATGCGAAATATCATGTTAAGAGCAAGTTATGGGCGTTGCAAAGGGTAAACGGAGACCTCACCTATATGCATTCCACCGAAATTCATACCCTGCCAGAAATTGATATGAACTACTTTTGGTGGGTGGTAGGTGATGGTGTTGGTGAAAAGAAGATGGAAGGCATGTTCAAGTGCCACATCGATCGAGAATCAAAGCGCAACTATGCCAACTTTGAGCTGAATAAAGGTTGGAAGTACAAGCATCCAATAGAGGTTGACCCAACAACGGGCAAACGCAGAATGGCGTGGAGGTACAAGATGCCCAAGGAAGGTCGTGAGGTTTATCATGGAGAGCCATTCGAGCCAAATCTCTTCCATGATTCCTTTGCTAGGAGTTTGATAATGACACAGGTGAAGCAGTGATCCACTTCAAATCCATGCTCCATTGCGTGTGTTTGACGAGCATGAGTTGATGGGCCTCAGCAAGGAGGATATCTTGAAGCTGTACAACTCTCCTTTGCCCTCTCTGGAGGACCACGAGAAACAGAATACCGACAAGATAGTTGAAGCTTTCAACAAATTCGCACGCAAGCTTGCTGAACTTCCACTATCTGAATACGGCACTCTGGAGTACGAGACCGACTAAAGACGAAGACGAGATACAATACTAAAGGCTAGAGAGAGACTATGATATAAGGCTAAATATATATAAATCCCTAGTATATTTAATATAATATTTTATTAGTTTTCGTTTGGTTTTTATTAAAATTTGAATATTACTAATTTATTTGAATAATGTAGGTCACGGGACTTGTTTGTGGTTAAAAAGAGCGGAAAACAAGCGAAAATGAGCTAAACCAGCGAACCGAAGCATCAGCAAACGAACCGGACCAGGCGACCTGCCCCCATTAGTCCGAGCGCCGCGCAGCCAAGAGGGAGGAGACCTGTCGCTTGGCGCTTGCCACCCCTATTTTCCAGAATCTTTGATTTTTGATAGGTTTGGGCTTGAATTTTCCGGTATAAAGACCCCTAAACTCAACCTTAAATATAACCTGAATTTTTGATGGGTTTGGGGCTTGAATTTTCCTATATAAAGACCCCTAAACTCAACCTTGAACATAACCTGAAAACCCTAGCCGTTTGGGACGAATTTCAGAGCTCAAAAGGTGATCTATTTGGAGGGTTTGGAGACTTGGAATCATACGGTGACATGCTTATCGATCAAGAACGAAGACCTCAGGTTTTATCACCTTTAATCTTCCATTTTTATTGCTTTTCGCCATGATTTCTTTTGTCATTGTTCTGTTTGATTTTATGATGCTAGGCTAAACATTATAGACTGCCTAGGCTTATGATGAACCTTTGTTGATGTTTGATTTTGACTTGGGATTTAGTTATCGTTATGGTTTTACTAACTACTAAAAGGTTTAATTATATTAAATTGATGCATATGGATACTTAGGGTAGTTTGTTGAGTTTTATTATTCCATAGTTGCCTTGATTATTGTTTCTCATTATGATAGGTTGCTATTAGGTCATCTACTTTGTATTTTTGACTATTTTATGATTGATTTTGAATAAGATCATAGGAATAATATTATTTAATTGAATAAACCTAAGTGTGCTGCTAACCTAAATAACTGTAAGGTGCTAGGTTATTGATAGATCTTTAATGTTTAAACTTGCTAGATTTAATTCTTCATAAGGAGTCCGTCTAGGTTTGATTACTTATTATTGATTATTAAATCTATTAAATATGTTAAATTGCCTTTGATTTCCGTGCTGTAAGGTAGGATTTCGTATAAAGCAACTAAGTCATAATTAATTAGGTAAAACTTGTTTTTTAATACCAGTGTGCGTTAAAACTTATTAGAAATCTATAGGTGTCTTCTTGAAAAGGGTCAGGGGTCCTATTTGGGTTTTCTCTTAATTGTCTATTTTCTTATCCCAGTCCATAACTAAATATTTCTCAGTTAATTAAACAATTGAAAGTTGGGGGATTCTAGCCTATGTAGTTTTTTCATCATCATCTGATTTCAAAAATTATCACTTGTTTATTTTATTTGTTTTTCTTAATTATTTTAAAATTAGTTTTAATTAAAACCCCCCATTAAACAAACACAAATAAATAAGTCGTGTCTGTAATTGAGTCTAATTAGCTAATAAATATAATTTAAAGAGTCTCACGGGTTCGATATCATGACTTACTTAGCTTTACTAGAGTCGATCGATTCACTTGCCGGTTAGTAGTTTAGTCGAGTTTTAGAGAGTCTAGAGTATTACTTAGTGTCTAGATTAGCGTAATTTAGTTAATAATTATTAGACTACTTTTAGCACATCAAGTTTTTTGGCACCGTTGGCGGGGACTCTTGGCAATTACGTTATTAGCTTTGATTAGACTTACTTGCTACATACGTGCTATTTGTATTTTGTTTTGTTTTTGAATCGTAGGAGTTAGGTTAATATAGTTTAGTTTAATTATATTAAATTAGTTTAAATTCTTTAATATATTGTTTATTTTACTACTATTTGGTGCCCGTGATCTTTTCTGTTTAGGTTTATCTTTGCAGTGATTTTCATGGAGTGCTACTATGAACCTAAATTTTGCCCGATATATTATAAGATGGAGAATGTTGTTGGTTGTAAAGACTCATATGGTGCAATGATGGATTACATACCACATCTAGAAGAGATATCAATGGAGTTCTTACGTGTCATTCATAGCATTGTTCCACATACACCGCTTTGGAATATTACGGATGAGTTTCAACTAAGCTTAAACAAATTTAGTGAGCCAGTGATCGAGTTTGAGGATGTTGGTTTGCAAAATCAGATAGAGGAATGTATTCCGTCTTGGAAAGACAAGTTTCGAGATGAATTCAGTGAAGAGTTACTAGGTTTAACCGTTATGGATGAGAAAGATTTTAACCCCGAAAGAGATATTAAAGAGCTTGAAGTATTGTTATTTGGGGAGCAGGTTAAGAAGCTAAATGCTAAAAAGGAATCACATGAGATATCGAAGAGATGAAGAATAAAGAACTTCATATCATTATGAAACATCATCCACATGTGCGCGGTAAAACTGGTAGGTTTTTAGAGGTACTCACTCGTGGATCCCCACGAAAATCAAGAGCCTCAAGAAGGAGGATATCTGGAGTAAGAAATCATAGTGTGCGAAATTTCTCACATCCTCATAATTTCAATTGTAACATCTCGGAATACCCTATTCAAGTTTGGGTTAAAAAATGACATTTCTAGAACTTAAGGGGTGTAAAATGAAATATTTGGTTTTCCAGACCCATCGCGCTACGCGATGGGCAGATAGAATAGATCATCGCGCTACGCGATGCAGTTTCCCATAAGTTATGAAAAAGGGGGCGCCGCGCTACTCGATGGTCCAAGTTTATGTGGGCATCCCGCTACGCGATGACCGTGTGTTAAGTAACCAGGGCCATGTATCCAACCACGTGTCAACACATGGCAGGATCATATGGATTGCGGCGTCGCGCTACGCGATGGCCTGGGGAAAACCCCATCACGCTACGCGATGGTGACCAGAATTCTGCCAATAAAAGGGGAGCTATAGGTTTGAGGCCAAAGCATCCAAAATCACATTCACAAACACACACTTAACCTTGGTGAGCGTGCCTGATTGCCGTGAAGTTCCAAGTCCTGTTTTCTCGAGAAACATGCGAGAATTGAAGTTCTGACAATCTGTTGATCAAGATAAGCGAGATTACAAGCAAAGTTCGCCAGTCTAACAATCACTCTGCCTTAGGATTAGTATCCCGTGCATTCACTAAGGTAGGATATAAGTTTAAGTTATTTCAATCATATTATAGATAGCTTAGACTCGGTCAAGACTATGACCTTTAACCTTGAAAATATTTTCAAAGCATTCACAAACAGTTTTCAATAAACGTTACTTCGATAAGAAGTAATGATTTACAAAACTATATTTTGACGGGCATGTAGTAACTGTAAGGGGGATATCACTAGTAGACTCTTCTTGCCTAAGGTAAGTAATTCGTACACATCCCAATCAACCGTGGGACCCATTTACTTACCTGGAGAAATTTACCAACGTGATAGACTCTATTAAGCCAAATCATGCTATATCAAACGTCACCCAAATACAATCATGATTTCAAAACATTCATAAACCTAATCAAGATTAAAACCAGACTTAAAGTCTGCAGTCTAATCAAGAAACACCATCATGGTATTCATTCAAAACCTATTAATTTATAGGTTAATCATCATTCACAATCAAGAAGGTTTATCAATCAATCACACTGACGGTACAGGTGAATACGTTAAACCTTTACAAACAGTCAAAGCATATTTACACTCTATAGGATAGACAGGTTGTTTTTCTTATAGAGTCAGTCAAACGTTTACAAGAGATTACGTGATCTCTAAAATGTTGTAATACAAATTTGAGAATAAAACAACTTAGAGCGAATACATATGTGTCTGGATCCAAACATAACTGTTAAGCCTTGTGTGTGTGTAGGCCAGTGCTAATAATACCGGGTATAGTATATATCTGCTGAGCTTGTCAAGAAAACTATATTTGTATTATAATTTTTATTTAAATGCTTTTAGAGTCATAACGATTCACCAGCACATAGCTGACGTATTTTATTCCCACTTGCAGGTAACTAAGTTTGATATAACTAGCAAGGATTAGAGTCGTCAAGAAGATAGAAGTTCGCAATGTATGATGGCTCGATTTTTGATATATATCCTTGTAATATTAAAAACAATATTTTGTAAACTTATACTTGGGTATTAAATTCCCAAGTAAATTTTCCAATGTAAATTAATATTTTAATAACTTAAAGTCTTCTGCTAAAATTTACCCATAAACTCTGATACATTTACAAAACAGCTACCAACTATTGGTCACACTCCTTGGCCCTAAGTTGGTGTGACAGGTTGGTATCAGAGCCATCGGTTTTAGCGAATTAGGTAATATGATAATAGTACCTAAGCTTTAACTCTGAGAATTTGGATTTTATTATTTCATTATTATATTATGTAGGGATAAGATAGGATCGGTAATCTTTTCAATCCCTAAGAATAATTAAGTGCAGATGTCATATGTTAACTACCTTGGCCATCGACATCGAATTGCTAGGAGATCTAACCCAACACCTATTCCTGATCCGTCAGATATGGCCATCATCAATAATAATAGTTACTACACCAACTTTTTCGGCTGGGAGAAGCCGATAGTTCCAAACTTACCATACGGAACTCAACCAGTATACTTACCAGTCAGTCAACAAATGCCGATTGAGATATCGGATGACACAATTGAAAACAATCCACAATATCACCCGACGGAAGAGGTAGAGGTGCAAAGTAGGTTCAAACAGGAAATTTACACTGATTCATCCAGTTGGATGAATTGCCATTCAGACCCAAGCAGGTGGAATTTCGGATCTCCACCTCCGAATGCTCAAATATTAGCAGGATCCAGTCACCGTAACCCAGTACAATCCCAGTTGCCTATAGATAATTCCTCTGAACCTGAAGAGAAAGAAGAAGAATTTCATCCTCAATTCCAACAATCTCTGGACAAGCTAATGAGATACGAGAAGAGGGTCGTTTGATAGAAGAAATCTATACCAATAATATACCTGACAAGGAAATACAGGCATACGTAGCCAACCCACACTTACATCTCAGGGAAACTGCATATCTATTCCTTGCTGCATCAGCACCCACTAGATATCCAAACCCGCCTAACGCGGTGATGGATGAACTTAGAAGTAAACAGGTTGACAAAAAGAAAAGAGGAAAGAAAATTATAAAGAAATGTGATAAAATGAAGAACCTTATCAAAAAGTGGGTTAAGGATTAGAACAAGTTGTTATGTAATGTTGTTATATTTGCTTTCTCATGTACCATAAATGAAGTGAAATGGAAATGTTGTACTGCTGTTTTCTAAGTTATTGTCATCTTCTTGATTTGTGCGTGTCATCCATTTAATTCTCTTAATTTCTTTCTAGAGAACACAGCCTTCTTGAGGTTAACAAAGAGAGAACCTTAGAGAGAGAACCGATTAGGGTTCTTGGCTGTTTCTTGGTTTTTGCTGCATCAATCTTGATCTAATCCTTGGTTCTGATTGATTAGTAGGTTTCTTATTGATCACGGCTTTTGATATAGTTTAGTTAGATCGATCGAATCCTATTAACTGATTAAGGATCTTGTGGTTAATCAAGATTAGGGTTTCTTCTTGGTGCAGCCGTGTTCCGATTAGGGTTTCTTGGCCGTTTTTTGATTTTTGCTGCATGAATCTTGGTGCAGCCGTGTTCTTCTTGGCCGATTAAGAGTTTCTTGGCCGTTTTGTCTTGGTGCCTTGGTCGTTTTAGGGTTTTCTTGCCCGTTTCTTGGTTTATTGCTGCATGAATCTTGGTTTCCTTGGCCGATTAGGGTTTCTTTTTGGGGCAGCCGATTTTGTATAAGAAGTAATCAGCCGTTCTTGGTTCTTGGTTGTTATTTGTTGATTGGAATTCTGGTTCTTGTTCTTGGTTCTTGTTCTTGGGTGTTATTTTCGTTCTAGGGTTTTGCATGGAGCAGAAGGGTGGTAATGGATTTGTTGATCGTATCAAGCAAGGGTTTCCAGCCAATCGGGTCACCAACATTGATGGGGTTCTTCCTCGTAGGGGAATTCTGAAAACTGGTCCTCGAGAAACCCTAATGCTACAAGTTCGTCTGTTTCGTTTGATGCAAACACAACTTTCAATGTTCCTTTAAATGATTAGGAATTTCCCTACAAGTTCGTCTGTTTCGTTTCATACGGAAGTTGGGATGATGCAGCTGATTGAGGATGGTCCTTGGATGATTAGGAATGTCCCCATTATTCTTAATATTTGGACTATGGAGTCAGATTTGGAAAAGGAGGATATACGGTCTGTTCCGGTTTGGGTCAGATTACAGAATATTCCTCTGGGTGCCTTTACTGAGGAGGGTCTAAGTTTGCTCGCTTCAAGAATTGGGGATCCGATAAGTGTTGATTCTTACACTGCCAATATGTGTAAGGAATCGTGGGGAAGAAGTAGTTTTGCTAGAGTTCAAGTTGAACTTCATGCAAATCAGGACATTAAAAGGAAGCTGGTTGTTGCTGTTCCGGATACGTGGGGGGAGTTAAACAAGATCTCGGAGATTAAGATTGAATATGATTGGGAGCCCCCCAGATGTTCCTTATGTGAAGTGTTTGGCCATTCGAACACTCAATGCCCGAAACATGTTCATCATAAAAAGTTAAATGAAGAACCAATGAAAGTCACTAATGATGATGGTTTCCAGAGGGTGAAGGGAAAGAAAAAAGTTATTACGCAAGTCAAGAAACATAATCTTGTCTATCGACCGGTAGCTAAACCTGCTGTGACACAACCTGTAAATAAACCATCCTCTAAAAGCCAAGACACTAATCATCCCGTGGGTAAACCTACAACTTCTATGGCTGTGGGGGTTGAGTCAAAGGAAAAGCATTATGTCCAAACTAGTAACCGGTTTGGTAGTTTGGTGGATGAACCAGAAAGTGATGAAGATGAGGATGATGTGGAGGAGCTTTTTACGGATGTGGCTAACAGTATGAAAGCGGATATTGGTTCTGAGGGTGCAAGCACACCCGGTGAATTGGGTGTTTAATGGGTACTATTGCTACATGGAATATAAGAGGGTTGAACCGCCCTCTTAAACAAAAAGAGGTTCGTAAGGTAATCCAAGATAATAATATTCAGGTGTGTGCTATTCTTGAGTCTCACGTACAATTAAATTCGGTTTTTGATGTTTCTAAGAAGATTTGTAACACTTGGGATTGGACTAGCAATGGTAGTGTTTGTGATAAAGGTACTCGGATTATTGTGGGGTGGAATACGGATCTGGTTGATCTAATGGTTATTGATTATTCGAACCAGGTTCTTCACGTTCAGTTAAAGTTTAAGTTGGATAATAAGGCGATGTATTGTTCTTTCGTGTATGCTGAAAATTGTTATTTGAAAAGAAGGGAGTTTTGGCATAATCTTGCAGTTCATAAACAATTCACTCGTGGTAAACCTTGGGCTTTACTTGGAGATTTTAATTGTGTTCTTAATTTGGAAGACAGCTTACATGGTTCTTCCAAAATATCCACTGGGATGCTTGATTTTCGTGCTTGTGTTAAGAACATTGAAGTTGAGGATATAAATGGGTTCGGGCTCCAATTCACTTGGAACAATAAACCGAGCACGGGTATGGGTCTTTTCAAAAAGCTTGATAGGGTGATGGGAAACTCTAAATTCATGGATATTTTTAATGATTCAACGGCGGTGTTCCTTCCATACCGGATTTCAGACCACTCTCCATGTTTATTGAAATTCCCCTCTCTTATTAAAGGTAAGCCTAAACCGTTTAAGTTCCCTAATTTTTTAATTGGTAAACCGGGTTATAATGATATTATTGCTAACGGCTGGAAAATTGAGGTGAATGGTTATTACATGTTTCGCGTGGTAAAGAAACTCCAAAACTTAAAACATCCAATCCGTTCTTTGTTGCACCGACAAGGCAATCTCCACAAGAAAGTTAATGATCTAAGAACCCTTCTTGATGCTTGTCAAACCCGTCTTGACATTGACCCTAATAATTTGGAGTTGATTCGGGAGCAGAGTAGTTATCTTAAGGCTTATCATGAGGCAACTAAAGATGAGGAAGAATTCCTAAAACAAAAAGCTAAAGTCGATTGGTTAAAGCTTGGTGATTCTAACACTGCGTATCTTCACAATTCCTTGAAAATGCGAAACCATAGATGTCGTATTGATACTATAAGTGATGTTCAGGGCCAATTATATGAGGGATCGGATGTTCCTTCGGTGTTTGTTAATCATTTTATGAACATTTTTGGTTCGGATATGCAACCATTGAGAAAACCAGATAATCAGATTTTTACTACTAAGCTCTCGGCCTCTCAGGCGGAGCTGATGGTTAGACCTATATCCGATTTGGAAATCAAGGAAGCTTTTTTCTCTATTGGGAATAACAAAGCGCCGGGGCCTGATGGTTTTTCCTCGGCCTTCTTTAAAAGTTCTTGGGATATTGTTGGGAAGGATGTTTGTTTGGCGGTTCATGAATTTTTCAGAAAAGGAAGTCTCCTTAAACAGGTTAACCACACTATTATTGCCCTTATTCCCAAAGTGACCATCACTTTTACTCCTAATGATTTTCGTCCCATCTCATGCTGCAACACTTTATATAAATGCATTACCAAGATTATCTCGGTTCGTATGATGAAGGGTTTGGAGTCGTTAATTGATATCAATCAGTCTGCGTTTGTTCCTGGGCGTAGAATTTCTGATAACATCCTTTTGACCCAAGAATTAATGCATAATTATCACACTAATAACGGACCGCCTAGATGTGCTTTTAAAGTTGATATTCAGAAAGCTTACGATACGGTCAGTTGGGACTTCATTAGGGATATTCTATATGGTTATGGTTTCCACGATAGGATGATTCATTGGATAATGGAATGCATAACCACTTCTTCTTTTTCGATATCCATAAATGGGAACTTATACGGGTTCTTTAGTGGTAAAAGAGGTCTAAGACAGGGTGATCCGATGTCTCCTTATATTTTCACGCTGGTTATGCAAGTCCTCACTTTAGTTCTGCATCGGAAGGTTCGCATTGAATGCTCGTTTCGTTTTCATCGTCATTGTGAAAAATTAAATATTATCAATATTTGCTTTGCGGATGATTTTTTCCTGTTTGTTCGAGGCGATGTGGATTCTGCTAAAACTATTATGGGGGTTCTGAATGATTTCAAAGATATGTCCGGGCTTACTCCTAGTGTCCCGAAAAGTACCCGCGTTTTTCTGTAATGTTTCGGATCGCGTTAAAAGTGGGATTTTGAATTTTATGCCCTTCGTTGAAGGTAGGCTCCCTGTTAAATACTTGGGAGTTCCTCTTATTTCTACGAGGCTAAATTACCGTGATTGTAAGAGGTTGCTGGATCGTATGGATAATCGGATTGGAGATTGGAAGAATAAAACTTTATCTTTTGCGGGTAAACTTCAGCTGGTCAGGTCTGTTCTGTCATCCTTATATATTTACTGGTCTGCTGTTTTCTCTCTTCCTTCTAGACTTATTGCTGATCTTGAAAAACGGATTAAAAATTTCCTTTGGGACTTTGGACACAAAAAGGGAAAGCATAAAGTTTCTTGGGATGTTGTTTGTCAGCCGAAAAGTGAAGGTGGTTTGGGTATCCGGCGTATCCGGGATGTCAATAACTCTCTTCTGGTTTAACATATTTGGAGTTTAATCAATGATCGTAATTCGTTGTGGGTTAAATGGATGCATGTGTATAAAATGAAGGGGCGAAATTTTTGGAGCTTGCAGATTCCAAACTCTTGTAGTTGGGGGTGGAGGAAAATTCTTCAGTTTCGTCCCCGTATTAGACATTTTATATGGCATGAAATCGGTAATGGGAGATCTACTTCAGTTTGGTATGATAAATGGGATGATTTATGTCCTTTAAGTGATTATATTAACCCGAGAGCTATACATGGGGCTGGTTTGACTTTAAAAACCTGTGTCAGTGATGTTGTTCATCATAATAACTGGGGCTGGCCGCCTGATTGGATTTCGAGATTCCCAATCCTTTCGAACTTAAAGGGGGTGAGTATTTATCCGGAAAAGAGGGACAAGATCGTGGTAAGGGATGAGAATGGGACTTCAATGAATTTCTCGGCTTCAGGAATATGGCAACTTCTTCGAATCCCGGCTGATAAGGTTTCTTGGATGCATGTTGTTTGGTTCTCTCAATGTGTACCAAAACACTCCTTTATGTTGTGGATTGTGCTTCATGATAGATTGAGCACGCAGAATCGTATAATGTGGTGGAATATTGGTGGGTATCCAAATCATAACCTGTATTGCTGCCTTTTATGTAATGGAGAGCCGGATTCTCGTAATCATCTCTTCTTTGAGTGTAAGTTCTCTTCTGAGGTTTGGAGTATTGTCAAATTGAAAGGTAAGTTTCAGGGGTGCATGAATGGTTGGGCGAATATTCTTCAATGTGTGTCTCAATTTGGAATGTCCAACTCTATTGATAATGTTATTAATCGGCTGTTACTTGGGGCATCGGTTTACATAATTTGGAAGGAACGAAATAACCGGCTTTTCAGGAACTCTTTGAAGACTCCAAAGATTGTTGCTGATGAAATCATTAAGGGTACTCGCCTAAAGCTTATGACTCTAAAGTTCGAGAATTCTGATCGGGTCAATCGGGTTCTCGATGATTGGCACTTTCCGAGGGGAGTTTCACACCAAATTGATGATAATGGTTGATTTGTTTTTGTTATGTTTGTTTCTTTGGTTCTTGTGTAGGCTTTAGCAGTGTTTACCTTTGTTTGGTGGTTTTGGTTTTGTTTACTCTTGTATGGCATGTCATACATGAGAACTAATATGGCACTTTGGCATATTACTTGTTCTTTGTTGGTTGTGTGGAATGAATTTAACCGGGTAAAACCCTTTACCCAAAAAAAAAAGTTATTGTCATCTTTATGTACAGTATGTTAGGAAAAGAAAAGGCTGATAACAATCCTACTGTCCAAGACAACAATAGAGAAAAGACAGTAGAGGAAAATATAAGAGCGATACCTCTAGAATATTTGAGTGGTATTCGCGATTTAATAAAAGAGGCCGTCAATCCGCTGGCTGAACTTATGAAAAATAATCCAAGTAGAACCGCTTCACGTTCTAAAAGACCCTGTCAAAGTAAAAATGAAACTGTTCAATCTAAAAGAGAAACTAACAAGGAAACTGAAAAGAAAGAATCTGAAAGGAAAGAGTCGGAAAAGAAAGAAAAGGAGAAGAAAGCAGAAAATAGTGCTAATAGCTCGACTACTGAAAACGAGCTACCAGATAAAACGAAGAAACTGAAAATACAAGAGGGGTGTGATTTTAAGGTTTTCAAAGTTTATGTTCCTAAAGAATTTTATGGGGATAAAGGTTCAATCGTAACCCTCCGGTGGTTGGAGGAAATGGAATCTATTGTGATTATTAGCAAGTGCACCGAAAGGGAGAAAGTTCAGTATACCTCCCAAATGTTTAAAGGGGGGAGGCCTTAGAATGGTGGAATGCCCTTATTGATGTCAAGGGTAGAGAAAACTTATACAATTTGGAATGGAAAGTATTTAAGGGGATGATTTTTAAAAGGTTTTGTCCGATTAATGAAATAGATCATATTCAAACAAGGTTATGGAATCATCAAGTTGTTGGGATGAATCAGAAAGAGTATAACACGAAGTTTCTGGAGTATTGCAGACTTGTTCTGCATCTAGTCACTCATGTGTTCAATAAAGTGACTAGACACATTTATGGGTTGCCGATTGAAATTCGGAATTTGGTCCGTTCGCACATGCCCGTGACAATTGAATCAGCAATGGAATTAGCCGGATATCTAATGGATTGGATGATCCGAAACAGTGATGAAAAGTAAAAGAACGAAGAAAAACAACCTGTTGGTGGAAAGTTTAAGAAGGTTGAGAAAAAGAGAAAAGGGACGTTTGTGTATACTCGTCCGATTTGCAAGTCTTGTGGAAGAAGACATCACGGAAACTGCTTACGACCAGCCAATTTTGTCACTTGTAATTTTTGTAAGAAGCCTGTTCAATTTGAAGCTGACTGCAAGAGGAAGACAGAGGTGTGTTTTGATTGTGGAGAGAAGGGGCACTTTAGTACGGAATGCCCGAAGGGGAAACCAGCAGTCACCACAGCTGGTGTAAGTGGAAGTGGTGCAAGGATCGAGGGTAGAAAAAGAAATGCTCGAGTTTTCATGCTAGACACACAGAAGGCTACAGATATACCGGACATGATCACCGGTACGTTTCCTATTAACAACGTTTGTGTTGGAGTTCTTTTTGACTCGGGTGCTAATCAGAGTTTCGTAGATCATAAATTTGTAGTCCGATAAATGAACCTCTAATGGTGAATTGATTAGAACAACTGAGGCCTCAAGTAATATGACAATTTCCTTAGCCAATTACGACATACCTGTACAATTATTACCAATGACCTTAGTCAGATTCGATGTAATCCTAGGTATGGATTGGTTATCCATGAACCAAGCCCATATCTTATGTAATAATAGGACAATAGAGATCCGAGCACCGAATAATAAAATCATTCGTATAATCGGAGACAAGGAAGCAGGAAAGGTTGGAATAATTCCAAAGATAAAAGCAAGTCGTTGCTTAGGTAAGGGATGCCTTGCATTTGTGGCCTTGTAACTAAAGCTCCTAAACCAAGGAAGATAGAAGAAGTGTCGATCGTTTTTGAGTTCAAGGATGTATTTCCTGATGAATTACCAGGAATTCCGCCAGATAGAGAAGTGGAATTTAAGATTGATTTAGTACTTGGAACCTCACCAATCGCTAAATCTCCTTATAGACTAGCACCCACTGAGATGAAGGAGTTGAAGAAACAACTGGATGAACTTTAGAGAAGGGATTTATAAGACCAAGTTCTTAACCGTGGGGAGCCCCGATCTTGTTTGTTAAAAAGAAGGATGGTTCGATGACGGTGTGTATAGATTATCATGAGCTGAATAAGGTTACAATCAAGAATAGATATCCACTCCCTAGGATTGACGATCTGTTTGATCAACTTCAAGGTGCAAGTCATTTCTCCAAAATCGATCTTATAACTAGATATCATCAATTAAAGGTACAAGAAGAAGACATACCGAAAACGGCATTTAGGACAAGGTACGGACATTATGAATTCACCGTCATGCCATTCGGACTCACTAATGCTCCGGTAGCTTTCATGGATATGATGAACCACATTTGCAAGCCATATCTTGATAAATTCGTCATTATGTTCATTGATGATATTCTTATATATTCCAAATCCGAGAAAGATCATCAGGTTCATTTAAAAGTTATGTTGGAAACATTAAGAAAAGAAAAGTTATATGCCAAATTTTCTAAATGTGAATTTTGGTTGTCAGAAGTTCAATTTCTTGGTCATATTGTAAATGCTAAAGGTATTCAAGTTGACCCAGCTAAGATACAAGCTATTACCAAATGGGAGAAATCAAAGAAGACAACTCAAGTGAGAAGTTTTCTAGGCTTAGTTGGATATTACAGGAGGTTTATTCAAAACTTTTCAAGAATATCTGTCCCGTTAACTTCTCTCGCGCAAATCTGTTAAGTTTGAATGGGGACCAAAACAAGAAGAAGCATTTGAAACACTAAAATAAAATTGACAACGCACCAATCTTAGCCTTACCCGAGGGGCAAGATGATTTTACCATATACTGTGATGCTTCACACACGGGTATGGGATGTGTTTGGATGCAAGGAAAGAAAGTCATTACATATGCTTCGAGACAATTGAAAATTCATGAAAAGAATTACACCACACATGATATTGAACTAGGCGCTATAATCTTTGCGTTAAAGTTATGGCGACATTATTTATATGGTGTTAAGTTCACAATATATACTGATCACAAGAGTTTGAAGCATATTTTTGATCAAAAGGAACTGAACATGAGGCAAAGACGTTGGATGGAAACTTTGAATGATTATGAATGTGAAATTTTATATCATGAAGGAAAAGCCAACGTTGTGGCAGATGCCTTGAGTAGGAAAAAACATGATAAACCTAAAAGTGTTCGAGCTCTTAGACTGGCACTTAAAGTAGACTTGATCAATCAAATTAAAGAAGCTCAGAAGTTGGCACTAGAAGAAGAAAATATTAAAGCTGAGAAAGAGAATGGAAAGATTGATCAACTGGTTAAGGGCAATGATGAAATACTAAGATTGGGGAAAAGATTCTGGGTACCGATGGTTGGAGAATTAAGGGCTAAGATTCTTGACGAAGCTCATAAGTCAAAATATATGATGCATCCAGGAAATGATAAGATGTATTATAATTTAAAGAATGATTATTGGTGGATTGGCATGAAGCTATATATGTTGCCAAATGTTTAACATGTTCCAAAGTAAAAGCCGAGCACCAAAAGCCCTTAGGATTATTACAACAACCGGAAATCCCAATATGGAAATGGGATATGATAACCATGGATTTTATTATGAAGTTACCAAAGGCTTCGCAACAAAATGATGCCATATAGGTTATCGTAGATAGGCTGACAAAATCTGCCCACTTCATTTCAATGCAAGATTCATCTAGTATGGACAAGCTAGCACAATTATATGTTGAAATGGAGTGCCATTGTCCATCATTTCAGATAGAGATGGTCTTTTCACTTCAAAGTTCTGGGCCAGTTTTCAAAAGGCTATGGGAACGGGATTGAATTTAAGTATTGCGTATCACCCACAAACTGATGGGAAAGTGAACGAACTATCCAAACTTTGGAAGATATTCTTCGTGCGTGCGTAATCGATTTAGGAGGGAGTTAGGATACTCATTTATCATTAATGGAATTTTCTTATAACAACAGTTATCATACGAGTAACCAAATGGCATCATTTGAAGCATTGTACGGACGTAAATGTAGAACGCCCGTATGTTGGTCGGAAACCGAAGATAATCAATTATCAGGTCCTGAAATCTTTCAAAGAACTACTGATCAAGTAATACAAATACGAGAACGATTGAAAGCGGAAAGAGATGGACAGAAAAGTTATGCCGATGTTCGCCGCAAACCATTAGAATTTCAAGTTAAGGACAAAGTGTTACTTAAAGTATCACCTTGGAAAGGTGTAGTACGAGTTGGAAAGAAAGGCAAATTGAGTCCGCGATTCGTAGGACCATTCAAAATACTTGAAAGAATAGGATCTGTTGCGTATCGACTAGAATTACCCGAGGAAATGAAAGGCATTCATGACGTATTCCATGTGTCAAATTTACACAAGTGTTTAGCTGATGAAACTCTTGCAATGCCATTAAAAGATGTTGAAGTTAATGAAAAACATAAGTTTGTGGAGCAACCAATACAAATTGAAGATAGTATGATTAAGTTCCTCAAACGAAAACGACTCAATTGTAACATCTCGAGAATACCCTATTCAAGTTTGGGTTAAAAAATGACATTTCTGGAACTTAAGGGGTGTAAAATGAAAATTTTGGTTTTCCAGACCCATCGCGCTACGCGATGGGCAGATAGAATAGATCATCATGCTACGCGATGTAGTTTTCTACAAGTTATGAAGAAGAGGGCGCCGCGCTACGCGGTGGTCCAAGATTATGTGGGCATCGGGCTACGCGATGACCATGTTAAGTAACCAGGGCCACGTGTCCAACCACGTGTCAACACGTGGCAGGATCTTATAGATTGCGGCGCCGCGCTACCCGATGGCATGGGGAAAACCCCATCGCGCTAGGCGATGGTGACCAGAATTCTGCCTATAAAAGGGGAGCTACGGGTTTGAGGCCAAAGCATCCCAAAATCACATTCACAAACACACACTTAACCTTGGGGAGTGTGCCTGATTGCCGTGAAGTTCCGAGGTCCTGTTTTCTCGAGAAACATGCGAGAATTGAAGTTCTGACAATCCGTTGATCAAGATAAGCGAGATTAGAAGCAAAGTTCCTCCAGTCTAACAATCACTCTGCCTTAGTATTAGTTTCCCAAGCATTCACTAAGGTAGGATATAAGTTTAAGTTATTTCAATCATATTATAGATAGCTTAGACTCAGTCAAGGCTATGGCCTTTAACCTTGAAAATATTTTCAAAGCATTCACAAATAGTTTTTAATAAAAGTTATTTCAATAAGAAGTAATGATATACAAAACTATATTTTGACGGGCATATAGTAACTGTAAGGGGGATATTATTAGTAGACTCTTCTTGCCTAAGGTAAGTAATCGTACACATCCCAATCAACCGTGGGACCCGTTTAATTACCTAGAGAAGTTTACCAATGTGATAGACTCTATTAAGCCAAAGCATGCTATATCAAACGTCACACAAATACAATCATGATCAAAACATTCATAAACCTAATCAAGGTTAAAACCAGACTTAAAGTCTGCAGTCTAATCAAGAAACACCATCATGGTATTCATTCAAAACCTATTAATTTATAGGTTAATCATCATTCACAACCAAGAAGGTTTATCAATCAATCACACCGACGGTACAGGTGAATACGTTAAACCTTTACAAACAGTCAAAACATATTTATACTCTATAGGATAGACAGGTTGTTTGTCTTATAGATTCAGTCACACGTTTACATGAGATTACGTGATCTCTAAAACGTTGTAATACAAATTAGAGAATAAAACAACTCAGACCGAATACACATGTGTCTGGATCCAAACATAATTGTTAAGCCTATACAGTCAAAGGCTACGTGGTCGTGGGCTAACGGTCATAATTAAGTTCTCCGGAATGGGCTACGTGGCTCGGAGACTAGTGTGTGTGTAGGCCAGTGTTACAAATACCAGGTATAGTAATATATCTGCTGAGCTTGTCAAGAAAACTATATTGTATTATGATTGTGATTTAAATGCTTTTAGAGTCATAACGATTCACCAGCACATAGTTGACGTATTTTATTCCCACTTGCAGGTAACTAAGATTGATGTAACTAGCAAGGATTAGAGTCGTCGAGGAGATAGAAGTTCACAATGCATGATGGCTCAATTTTTGATATATATCCTTGTAATATTAAAAACAATAAACATATAATTAGGTATTTAATTCCCAAGTAAATTTTCCAATGTAAATTAATATTTTAATAACTTAAAGTCTTCTGCTAAAATTTACCCATAAACTCTGATACATTTACAAAACAAGTACCAACTATTGGTCACACTCCTAGGCCCGAAGTTGGGGTGTGACGTCAATAATTAGTGGATCAAGCTGAATTCATATTTTTGTAGGCCCACATGAGTTTGGAAACTAGTTTTTTCCCAAATAGTTGTAAAAGGAGAGTGTTGAAGAGCACAGATGGGAAGAGGATAAAGGAGAAGCCTCCTGATTGAGGTTTCAGGAACAAGTCCGGCTGAAGACTCTTTTGTAAACTTAGCGCTTCACGGGAGGCAACCCGTTTGCTGATGACGTTGGAATTAGAAGGCACTGGAGTTTTACCGAGGTGGAGGAAGCTCCACTCGGACAGCCGAGTAGATCTCATAGCATAGAGTGTCTTGAGTGAAAACTCAAGTGCAGAGTTTGTATAGTTATCCCATTTTTATTTTTGAGTTGTGTCGAGTCACAACCGTAGTCTTTTGTAGTTTTTCTTTGTTTTTGTGTTTTGAAGTTTTTGCATGCTGTGAGCTACAAAAATGACCCCCATGAAGTATAACACAAAATTCAAGTGTGGAGATGGAGCAACCGAACTATATACTTTTTATTATTTGCTACTATTTATTCATGTTTTGTGTATTGGGTAGGTTGGATGGTCTAGTGAAATACTTTGAATGTTTAACATCTATCAAATTGATAAGATATGTTTTAGATATTGTTTGATGTGTTTGCCGCTTCCGTTCGTGTGTGAGAGAAAGGATGTTTGTTTGCTGAGCACGTTCGGAGTTGGAGAGCATTAATGAAAGAAGACTTTGGCATCATATTTAATGCGCACATTACCAGCTAAGTCTTTTCCATTATCTCGCTTATGTAATTTTTACTTTTTATTTTTGTTTTTAGTTTTTGTAATCCGATTCTATTTTTATTCTTTGTCCTTATCCTTGCATTGAGGACAATGAAAAATTTAAGTGTAGGGATATTTGAGTCGTAGTTAAACTTATTTAAAAAATGTAAAAGTTTTGAAAAATGTCCCTTGAATATGGTTTTTGGCACTAAAAATGGAAAATGATGATAATTATCGGAAAATTGGTTTTTCAAACTACTAATAATATGAGATAATATAATATAAAAGAAAGCGCACTTAACTTGGGATGTATCGGTAGGCCCAACTAGTCTTGAAAGTTTTCCCATTGCGTATTCTTAATAAACCTAATTAATCTTAGATTTTGTGGGTTCTCATCCTAAGTGGGGATAGTGAAGCTAAAATTCGATAAGGCATAATGAGTATTACCATAAGATGATTACCCTAAGGTGGTGAGAATTGAATGCACTTTAAATTAGCACACTACTTTGTTTTATGAAAATAAGTAAAGAGTGGTGGCGCCCTACCATGTCCAGTTTTATACGAGCTTTAGTCTTTAGTTATATATTTATAGGTTGAAGATGCCTAAGTGCATAAACAAAAAAATAAAGAAAACTAAGTAAATAAGCATTCCAAAAGCTGATCTGGCAAAAGTAAATGAGCAAAGTATTGTAAAATGCCAAAGAAGCATTCTCAAAAATAGAAAAAGATGCCAAACTGCACATATTAGACGAGACTAAGAGTTTACCTGTTACCAAGGGGATGGCGACTCTGAGGATACACTATTGGGACTCGAAGTTTTTCATTGATAAATATTTTTAGGGAATAATAGGACAAAGTCCAATAATATTTAGGGCATGCTCGTACGACCTCACTTGACCTATCATCAACAATTCCATCTAAGTGTATTTTCTTCTTACCAAAATGGGTTCTTATCTTATGGTGATATGTTGAACTAGTTTGCTTCAACTCAATTTTTAATTGTCTTTACTATGCTTGAGATGCGGTAGGTGGATTTTAACTCAAAAGGTGTGAGACCCATAGGTTTTTGATATTACTTGAACTTAAATGCTAAATGTGCTTGGGGGCTTGATAGGGTGGTGGCTGGGTTTAAGTGGACAACAATATCGGCAATCGCAGTTTTTGTGTTTATTTGAGCATTATGATAACCTATATGTTTTTAAGACCATATTTTCCGATTTTGATTCCATTGAAATTACACTTTTTCAGAGACGAAAAAAGATAAGTGTGGGGATATTTGATATAAGGCTAAATATATATAAATCCCTTGCATATTTAATAAAATATTTTATTAGTTTTCGTTCGTTTTTTATTAGAATTTGTATATCACTAATTTATTTGAATAATGTAGGTCCTGGGACTTGTTTGTGGTTAAAAAGAGCGAAAAACAAACGAAAATGAGCTAAACCAGCGAACCGGAGCATCAAGACAAGAACCGGACCAGATCAGGAGTGAACCGGAGCGGACCAGGCCACCCCCTAGCCGGAGTGACTCGCGGCCAAGTGGGAAAAGGCCCGTCGTGCGGCGCGGCCACTTCTATTTTCCAGAATCTTCGATTTTTGATGGGTTTGGGCTTGAATTTTCCTATATAAAGACCCTTAAACTCAACCTTAAACATAACCTGATGACCCTAGCAGTCTGGAACGAATTTTAGAGCTAAAGAAGTGATCTTTTGGAGGGTTTGGAGGCTTGGAACCATCGAGTGACGTGCTTATCGATCAAGAACGAAGACCACGGGTTTTATCACCTTTAATCTTCCGTTTTTATTTCTTTTCGCCATGATTTCTTTTATCATTGTTTTGTTTGATTTTATGATGCTAGGCTAAACATTATAGACTGCCTAGGCTTATGATGAACCTTTGTTGATGTTTGATTTTGACTTGGGATTTATTAATCGTTATGGTTTTATAAGCTAGTAAAATGTTTAATTATATTAAATTGATGTATATGGATACTTAGGGTTGTTTGTTGAGTTTTATTATTCCATAGTTGCCTTGATTATTGTTTGCATTATGATAGGTTGCTATTAGGTCATCTACTTTGTATTTTTTACTATTTTATGATTGATTTTGAATAAGATCATAGATATAATATTATTTAATTAATAAACCTAAGTGTACTACTAACCTAATTAACTGTAAGGTGCTAGGTTATTGGTAAATCTTTATTATCTAATTTTGCTAGATTTAGTTCTTCGTAAGGAGTCCGTCTAGGTTAAATCTATTAAATTGCCCTTGATTTCTGCGCTGTAAGGTAGGATTTCGTATAAGTCATACTTAATTAGGTGACCGTAAGGAAATTTGATTTTTGGTACCGGTGTGCATTTAAACTTATTAGAAATCCATAGGTGTCTTCTTGAGAAGGGTCAGGGGTCCTGTTCGGGTTTTCTCGTAAGTGTCTATTTTACGATCCCAGTCCATAACTAAATATTTCCCTGTTAATTAAACAATTAAAATTTAGGGGATTCTAGCCTAGGTAGTTTTTTCATCATCATCTGATTTCAAAAATTGTCTCTTATTTATTTTATTTGTTTTTCTTAATTAGTTTAAAATTAGTTTTAATTAAACCCCCGCCCCCAATTAAACAAATATAAATAAATAAGTCGTGTCTGTAGTTGAGTCTAATTAGCTAATAAACGTCATTTAAAGAGTCTCTTAGGTTCGATATCCGGACTTACTTAGCTTATTAGAGTCGATCGGTTCACTTGCCGGTTAGTAGTTTAGTCGAGTTTTAAAGAGTCTAGAGTATTACTTAGTGTCTAGATTAGCGTAATTTAGTTAATAATTATTAGACTACTTTTAGCATGTCAGATTGTTAGGCCCTATTTTGTATATTAGAAAGTCTTTTGTATTGTTTATTCTTGTATTTTATCGTCTTTGTAATTTCTCATGTATTTGGATCCGAGGCCTTGTAAACAATAGCCCATTAGGCCATGAACAGTGGCGGATCCAGGAATCTTTTCTAGTGGGTTCACTATTTTCATATGACTGAACCTAAAAATTTCCGATTCGGTGTGGGCTGGTTCAATGGTTCATGTCGGGCAAGTTTCATCACATAATATAAATAAGATACAATAGCAAAACCAAACATCGTCACTAGAATTTAAAAAAAAACATATAATATAAATACGATAGTCTTTTCAACTTAAATAATATATAAACCTACTTTTAGTTGTTCTCTATAAATTTTCATCTTTTTAAAATGTTGCATTACGTCTTCGAACGGAACTTGTTGGAGGAACTCCCTTTCAATATATAACAATGCAAGAATCGTTTAAGTATCCATTACCCATCCTATTACGCAATTTCGTCTTCGCATGCTTCTTTGAAAAAAAAACATATTTCAACACCCGTTGTTACAACGCTAAATAATTATATAGCCAAATGTGTGTGTTCGAAACAGCAAACCCAATAAGTTCTTCTTTCCTTGTAAATACTTTCTTTTCAAGTATTATGGTTATGGGGAGTTAATACCATAAATTACTAATTCAAATAATATGAATAAGGAAACAATTATTTTACCATAATAGTACGAGAGCGTGGGAACTGGGAAGCAATAGGCAAAGACACATGTAAATATGATAGAAAAAAATGATCTAAAGCCTAAACACTATTTAGAAAATAAAAAAAAGCACTGCAAGACGGAATCAAACTCCGGTTCTGTCAGTTGCATGGCTTGATCTTTACCACTTCACCATAGTTTAATCTGTTTATAGGTTCACTAATCAATTTATATATGGGTTCACTCTCATAATTTATATAAGGATTGTACTGAAATTACGAACTCCATGGGTTCTCGTGAACCCGCAACTATATATGTAGATCCGCCCATGGCCGTGAATAATATAATAGATGCATGTCATGCTTCTCCTATAAATAGGGAAGCATGGTCATGCAAACACAACCTTTTGCAAAAACGTTATCCTTCTACCAACTCTCATTCTCTCTACCTTCTCTCCACCCGGATAATAACCAAACTCCAAACAAGATCCAAGATCTCGGTTCTTCTAGTGTGATTTCCGCTAGCACTAAAGAGATTGATCCAAGTATAGTTGTTGTTAGATCCGGTTTCGAGACCTACATGTTCTATTTTGTTTTATAGAAGCCTAGATGAAATGCTTGGATTTGCATAACCAGTTAAAGTTGGATGAAAACTGATATGTATGAGAGCAAAACTTAAATTAGTAGCAACCAATCATTAGTAACAACTATACAATAGTCGCAAATGACTATCGAAGAAAACTGGCTATTGCTGGCAACTTATGTTCTCAGTGGAAACTATTGAGAAGTAACAGACTTCTCAATGATATTATAGATGTGCAAGTAGTTATAACAACCATCTACTATACTCTTTCGTAAATAGTTGTAGCATTTCATCTCTACTAGTGTAATGGTTCGACCCATATATAAAGGAAATCATTTGATTTGTTTTAGATATGTTATTTAGAACTTGGTTTTCAAATAAAAGAACGTCGTCGGTCTTTGAGATGCTTTTGTCTTATCCGCTTAATGATTTCGTATACCCATTAAATACTTTAATATAATAGTGAAATACATTATTTAGAAAGCTATTAAGGGATTTGATATATGAAAACTACAAATGACCCACTATAAATGTATTGTCTATGGATGTAAAAGAGAAATCTAGATTTAAAAAAAAATCTATGAATGAGAGTAATTCAAGATGACCTTGTTTTAAACAAAACAAACAATATTGATTGATACGAAAAGATGAAATTACGATAATTGTTATACATTACCTGGAAATGGTACTCTTATAAAGAAGGCACATCCAACCATGAGTTAGATGGAACTTAGCAAGTTTCATTTGCACGGTTAGTTGGATCAAGTGAGTTAAAGTACTTTTTACGTTTTTAGGATCTAGCTACGTTCAAGAGTCCGAAGATGAGACAATGGAGAGTGTGAATAACGATTGATTGAATGAACGACTTTTTTTGTAGCATCGACGATAATGTCTTTTAAAGTAGTTTAAATGCCAACAATTCTTCAGAGAAGATGTCAGGATTTAATATCTTAAAGTAGCTTCTACGGATTTCAACTAAGATTGTAGGGTTTACTATTTGTCTAATAAAAATACATAACCCGATGTTTAATTCTTTTTTAATTATTCGACAAGTTAACTAGGTTTTGGTCACAAATCAAGTTCGTATAACATTCAATGAGTTAACATATAAACTAGTCATATTAGGCCTCGGTTTTTCCAGTACCCGATTTCACTTGATCCAAAAACCCGCTACCCGAAATCTAATTAAGCCGATTGTCATTTGGGCCAGGTATTCGATACACCTTTAACATCATGAACCCGAATAACCTGAACCAATTAAGCCAGAAACCAAGTATCAAATCCGACCAACATCCTAGATTGCATTACCATATGGGTTTGGATTTTTATCTTGTTACCTTTTCATCTTGCAATCTTTGAGATTATTCATCAGCCTTTCATGAATGAATGGAGGAAACCTTGGAATAAATTAAGTTTCTTAACAGAAAAAAGTTCTACAAGATGAATCTAGTGGGTAAAGTTCACAGTCTTTCTCATACTTCATTTCCATTGTAGGGTGGTTTATACAGTAGGTATCAATCAGGCCAGCTCAATGTGTATAATATTATAATATGCGACAATGTTAGACCCACCATTGAACATAGACTTATGGGACCAAATGACAATGAGCTAGTGGTGGAGTGGTAAGAAAGAGACTTGGTGTTTCATGTGAACAGTGTTCAGTATTTAGTTTCAAAAGCACTAGGGTGATGATGGGAGACTAAGTGATTAGGTGGCTTTCATTAGTTGGATCCTTACTGAATGGGTTTTATCTCACCGCACTGTTGTATCTTCGGGCGAGTGTTCAATGGCATTAACCTTAGGTGAGGGTTTTTCCCGGATCGAAAAACGACTGTATCCCGATGCGAAGAATTTAATCAGTAGCTCATTTGAATGATTCGTTGGCCGTTCAAAAAAAGGTAGCTTTATAATTTCTAAGTATCTTAATATATTGAGTTAGATGGGTTAGTTATCTTAGCCGTACAAAGATAATTGTTTTGTAAGGGTAAAGCTCCAATTCAAATAGTGGTGACAGAAAATTATTTGATTATAACCTGCCTGACCTTTACAATTCCATTACCCGAATACTTTTGAAAACCAATTGCACTAATTGTTATAGGAGTCGGGTATTGACTAGACCTTTAAACATAAAGAAAACCCGAAAAAGCCCAAGTCAATTAAACTAATCTTGCATGATTTTATGTAGCAGTGACTAGAATAATCTTGTGTGATTAACTTAAAACCCGAATACTAACCCTGATTAGCACCCGTACTAATTACAACCCGTTTAGCTAAGAATATTAATTTGGCCAAAACTCAAACATGTGTATTTTGTGTATTTTCAACTAAATATAATACTTAATTCTAAAAAAACTTGTTCTTGTTTACGTTTTTTTAACGTAACCAATAATGAAAAACAGAAGAATAATTAATAATGTATACGGCTTCAGTAAAGATTCCATGTTGAAAACAACATTCAAAGTTGTCAAAAGCAATATATCTTAATTAACAAGGTGAAAAATCTCGTAATGATTGAAATTCATAATTACTAAAAACGAATATGAAGTTATTTAATTATTACGTTTCACATTTAAATAATAAAAAGTAAAACTATATAAGTGATTTAATAATTACGTTTGGCGTTTAAACATATGAACAGTAAAAACTAATTGCGTCTTCAAAGGCCCAAAAAAAATTTTAGGTTCCACACACTTCCTCCACTTATTTGGTTAGGGTTTTGCGGTACTTTCTGTTTTAATAAATTTATTTTTACATAAAATCCATGTAACCTTACATTTGCAACGATATAAGCCTATCATTTTTATTTTGAAAGGATAAATACTATACCATTATACTATTAAATCATGGATGTATTTATACTAAATATTTGCATAGCAGAAAATTAATGTATAACTGTAAATGTCTTGTAAAGAACTCAAGCTATAACAAATAAACTTTGATCAACTACATGACTATTATAAAGACAATTGAATAATATTATTAAAAGAACTCTCAATAATAACTCAGTGAAATTAGATTTGTAATCAACAGAATGACGCACACTAATATAGAGAAAGCTTTTTTTTTTTTAACCATCAGAAGAGTTAGTTGCAAGAAAAAACATGACACCACTATTTCATTAATAGCTCGCTAACCAACAAGATCAGGTAAATTATACTTCTGTAGGTATGTGACATTCAGAAAACCATTTAAGGCACAAACAGGAATCCGAGACTTAGAGAGGAATCAAATGTTACACTACCACACAAAGTTTTCAACACTATGAAAGATCCAAAGAAGCAAACGTGTCATCAAGGCTTTTATAGTGGTCAAGTGAATGAATTAAAGAGTCATACCGTAGTACTGAAGTTCCAAAGCCAGTACCAACAATTATGGCAGTTATGGTGTAACCGTAGTAGTTACTTTTTTTTTTTGGGTAAAGGGTTCTACCCGGTTAAATTCATTCCACACAACCAACAAAGAACAAGTAATATGACAAAGTGCCATATTAGTTCTCATGTATGACATGCCATACAAGAGTAAACAAAACCAAAACCACCAAACATTGGTAAACACTGCTAAAGCCTACACAAGAACCAAAAAAACAAACATAACAAAAACAAATCAACCATTATCATCAATTTGGTGTGAAACTCCTCTCGGAAAGTGCCAATCTTCAAGAACCCGATTGACCCGTTCAGAATTCTTGAACTTTAGAGTCATTAGCTTTAGGCGAGTACCCTTAATGATTTCATCAGCAACAATCTTTGGAGTCTTCAAAGAGTTCCTGAAAAGCCTGTTATTTCGTTCCTTCCAAATTACGTAAACCGAAGCCCCAAGTAACAGCCGATTAATAACATTATAAATAGAGTTGGACATTCCAAATTGAGACACATATTGAAGAATATTCGCCCAACCATTCATGCATCCCTGAAACTTACCTTTCATTTTGACAATACTCCAAACCTCAGCAGAGAATTTACACTCAAAGAAGAGATGATTACGAGAATCCGGCTCCCCATTACATAAAAGGCAGCAATACAGGTTAAGATTGCTCAACCTATCATGAAGCACAATCCACAACATAAAGGAGTGTTATGGAACACATTGAGAGAACCAAACAACATGCATCCAAGAAACCTTATCAGCCGGTATTCGAAGAAGTTGCCATATTCCTGAAGCCGAGAAATTCATTGAAGTCCCATTCTCATCCATTACCACGATCTTGTCCCTCTTTTCCGGATAAATACTCACCCCCTTTAAGTTCGAAAGAATTAGGAATCTCGAAATCCAATCAGGCGGCCATCCCCAGTTATTATGAAGAACAACATCACTGACACAGGTTTCTAAAGTCAACCCAGCCCCATGTATAGCTCTCGGGTTAATATAATCACTTAAAGGACATAAATCATCCCATTTATCATACCAAACTGAAGTAGATCTACCATTACCGATTTCATGCCATATAAAATGTCTAATACGGGGACGAAACTGAAGAATTTTCCTCCACCCCCAAGTACAAGAGTTAGGAATATGCAAGCTCCAAAAATTTCGCCCCCTCATTTTATACTCATGCATCCATTTAACCCACAACGACTTACGATCATTGATTAAACTCCAAATATGATAAACCAGAAGAGAGTTATTGACATCTCGGATACGCCGGATACCCAAACCACCTTCACTTTTCGGCTGACAAACAATATCCCAAGAAACTTTATGCTTTCCCTTTTTGTGTCCAAAGTCCCAAAGGAAATTTTTAATCCGTTTTTCAAGATCAGCAATAAGTCTAGAAGGAAGTGAGAAAACAGCAGACCAATAAATATATAAGGACGATAGAACAGACCTGACCAGCTGAAGTTTACCCGCAAAAGATAAAGTTTTATTCTTCCAATCTCCAATCCGATTATCCATACGATCCAGCAACCTCTTACAATCACGGTAATTTAGCCTCGTAGAAATAAGAGGAACTCCCAAGTATTTAACCGGGAGCCTACCTTCAACGAAGGGCATAATATTCAAAATCCCACTTTTAACGCGATCCGAAACATTACAGAATATCCAAGATTAAGGTTTACCACGAGTGAATTGTTTATGAACTGCAAGATTATGCCATAACTCCCTTCTTTTCAAATAACAATTTTCAGCATACACGAAAGAACAATATATCGCCTTATTATCCAACTTAAACATTAACTGAACGTGAAGAACCTGGTTCGAATAATCAATAACCATTAGATCAACCAAATCCGTATTCCACCCCACAATAATCCGAGTACCTTTATCACAAACACTACCATTGCTAGTCCAATCCCAAGTGTTACAAATCTTCTTACAAACATCAAAACCGAATTTAGTTGAACGTGAGACTCAAGAATAGCACACACCTGAATATTATTATCTTGGATTACCTTACGAACCTCTTTTTGTTTAAGAGGGCGGTTCAACCCTCTTATATTCCATGTAGCAATAGTACCCATTAAACACCCAATTCACCAGGTGTGCTTGCACCCTCAGAACCAATATCCGCTTTCATACTGTTAGCCACATCCGTAAAAAGCTCCTCCACATCATCCTCATCATCATCACTTTCTGGTTCATCCACCAAACTACCAAACCGGTTACTAGTTTGGACATAATGCATTTCCTTTGACTCAACCCCCACAGCCATAGAAGTTGTAGGTTTACCCATGGGATGATTAGTATCTTGTCTTTGAGAGGATGGTTTATTTACAGGTTGTGTCACAGCAGGTTTAACTACCGGTCGATAGACAAGATTATGTTTCTTGACTTGCGTAATAACTTTTTTCTTTCCTTTCACCCTCTGGAAACCATCATCATTAGTGACTTTCATTGGTTCTTCATTTAACTTTTTATCATGAACTTGTTTCGGGCATTGAGTGTTCGAATGGCCAAACACTTGACATAAGGAACATCTGGGGGGCTCCCAATCATATTCAATCTTAATCTCCGAGATCTTGTTTGTCTCCCCCCATGTATCCGGAACAGCAACAACCAGCTTCCTTTTAATGTCCTGATTTGCATGAAGTTCAACTTGAACTCTAGCAAAACTACTTCTTCCCCACGATTCCTTACACATATTGGCAGTGTAAGAATCAACACTTATCGGATCCCCAATTCTTGAAGCGAGCAAACTTAGACCCTCCTCAGTAAAGGCACCCAGAGGAATATTCTGTAATCTGACCCAAACCGGAACAGACCGTATATCCTCCTTTTCCAAATCTGACTCCATAGTCCAAATATTAAGAATAATGGGGACATTCCTAATCATCCAAGGACCATCCTCAATCAGCTGCATCATCCCAACTTCCGTATGAAACTTGAAAAAGAAAAACCCTTTCGCATTCATCATAAGTCTCGTAAGCCCATATTTGTTCCAATTTTTCTTAGCAAAATACTCAACAACCGGAAAAGGAAGTCTGTTACCCAAAAAATAACCAAACAAAGTATTAGTAAACCTATCGTTAACTTTCTTGACAGATTCAACCGGGATAACCACATCAACTCCTTCCATTGTTGACTCCACATTTAATTTTCTTAATGTTACCTTAGTTGTCTTGTTTTCAAGTTGGACAACACTCACATACGAAGGCTTAGAATTTTCCATATGTTTCTCCATTCCTTCATCCCTTTGAATATTTAAAGACTCAGATCCAAAAACCTTGTTATCATCCGATCCAAAGGCTGAAAAACCTCCATCTTGTTGAATAGTTAACGAATCAGATCCAAGAACCTTTTTATCATTAGAAGCCACGGCTGAACAACCACCATCTTTGTTGATTACATCATTTAAAGGAACATTGAATGTTGTGTTTGCAGCAAACGAAACAGTTTTCAGAGGCCCCCTACGAGGAAGAACCCCATCAATGTTCGTGACTCAATTGGCTGAAAACCCTTGCTTGATACGATCAACAAATCCATTACCACCCTTCTGCTCCATGCAAAACCCTAGAACGAAAATAACACCCAAGAACAAGAACCAAGAACGGCTGTTTGAAAACCCTAATCTTGAACAAGAACCAAGATCGGCTGATAGAAACCCTAATCAACAAATAACACCAAGAACAAGAACCAAAATTCCAAACAAACCAAGATCAGCCAAGGATTAGATCAAGAACGGCTGGAAACCCTAATCTTGAAATCGGCTGTTTGAAACCCTAGTACTATTTAAAAGCGGCTGCACCAAGAAGAAATCCTAATCTACTAAACAATCAGCCAAGGATTAGATCAAGATCATGCAGCAAACAACCAAGAAACGGCGCCAAGATCCCCACAAACCCTAATCGGTTTTCTCCTATCTCTCTTGAACTGCCAAGAACTTAATAATCCTAATCTTGATTAACCACAAGATCCTCAATCAGTTAATAGGATTGGATCGATCTAACTAAACTATATCAAATAGCCGTGATCAATAACAAACCTACTAAGCAATCAGAACCAAGGATTAGATCAAGATCATGCAGCAATAATCCAAGAAACCCTAATCGGTTTCTCTCTCTAGCATGCACTCACCTTTTTGCAAACCCCTCTACTTTCACCGTAGTAGTTACTTTCGGTATCAGAATATGTACTTTAGTAACGGACACAACTATTGAAGTTTCAAAGCCACTACCGGCCATAAGTTTCACTACCAAACTACAATAACTTTCAAAGATCATTTCAAGCAACCTTTTTTCATTCATGCCGATCTAATGTGTTTTTTATTAAGTGAAGGTAAATTTAAAAATTTGAGCACACAAGGGGCAACCCCTTCCAGGGCAAGTGCTCTTTCAAACCCTCTCATCATATATGTAGATTTCTCAATTTCAAATGTTTGAATTATCTTAAGTGATTAACAAACAACCACACAAATAAGCATTAACATGCTTAATTAATAACTTTATAAAATATGAAAAAACCAAATTTTAGTTGTCAAAGAAATCGAATTATTGGTCTCTCAAGGATGATAAACAGTTGGGTGATAGAATATTGCTTGATACATACTGTATATGTTACATTATTACGTACACGAATAGATGGTAACGAAGAGACACATCTCAGTTTTCAACATGTTAATGATACTGCAAGTGCATACGTGGCAAGTTAAAACCCATGTACGCAAAACAAACCCATTGTTTTCCTTAGTCGACTTAATACTTAACATGCCAATTTCACAATATATTCACGTATTTAACTATTTATATACTTGAATAAAAGATAATCTAGAACATATCTATAATCTATAATATATATAAATGAAACCCCTAAAATCCTACGTGTCGCGATTTGGTCGTTCCCCCTTTTATAGAAGTCACCAGATTGCTTGATTTTTAAATTGAGGTCTCTCATTGATTTAACCCAAATTCAATGGTATGGATCTTATCAAAACCAGATAGCTCTTAAACGGGTTATAACATATCATTAAATTAAATTAATCTTACCAATTATTTTATATGAAAATCCTATAAAATAGGGATATACTAAAATTTAATATCCAATTTTATAATAAAAAACATAGCGGGTCATTGGTCACAAAATCCATATAGCTTTTAAACGGTTTATAGCATATCATCTATTTATAACAATCTATCATGAT